>NW_026571095.1:29312788-29497788 GCF_026225935.1 Boleophthalmus pectinirostris | reverse complement strand
GTAGCTGTACATGTAGTGGCGGAATGTAAACACACACAAATTGCGCAAACTCACTCATGCACAGCCCTGCACCAAACCGAACGTCCCATACCGAAACGGTTTATTTATTATTTTTATTAATTATTAATTGCATATTTAGGTTAAGTTCTTCTCTCTTCCTAAAAACGGGAGGTAATACAGGAAGGGTTTCGCTGTGTTTTTAAACTCCTTACACCTTTACTAGAATCATTCTCTACTGAGCTAAAAATCGGGAATCGTTGCCAACACAGAATGTCTGTCTTCGTCTACATCCATCCCGACGCTTTGTTTACTGTTGCGTTGTACCACGAAAGGGACCCAGACAGGAGCTTGAGTTTGACGTCATGGCTTCACAGCTCTTCGCTGACTGGCCGGTGTGTGGTCTACAACTTCCGGGGTTCTTGCAAACCCTCTAGTGTATTCTGATTCCTGACCTAGTCACTGGAAAAAAATTTAATTGAGTGGAGGCACTAGATGGCGCCAGCCTGGATAAAGTAGGCGCACTTATTGTATAAAATAGTAGCCTATATTTTCTACATTTGGCCCATTGCTGTCAGGTTTAACATGAGCAGTGACATATACCAGCATCATCATGAGGAGTGTGTAGTGTGTTGTACATGTTTTAGGTTGATGAAGAATGTGGTGTTTTTTTAAACCAGTGAGAGTGTGGGGTCTGGAGTGGCTTTGGAAGATTTCCTGATGTCTGTAGTCTGCCATGTTTAGGGTTGAGTCTCTATCAATACAGAAAATCAATACAGACTGTTGACCTGTGTCACATGTGCCACAGAAAATACGGCCTATATTAGTAATTCCTGTTTGTGTACGATTTTCTCATCTCATCAAAACTGCACATAGGTTCAGGGAATGTGCAGTTATTAATAGAATACAAGAATACAAAGGGTTTGCCTGTTAAGAATAATTTAAAGGTCCTGTTGGTGCATCACTCGTAGTCATACTTGGTCTCATATTTATTCGGTGCTATGGTGTTTGTTTATGTGCTGCTTTGTGTTGTGTTGTCCTGTTTTTTGATAAAGCATGTTACCCCTTGTCCCAAGACAAAGGATTATCTTATCTTATCTATTCATTTTATCTTTATCGTTTTGTCAATGGGGCTGTTTTTGTGTTTCTGTAAAAACATGAAAAAAAAAAAATGACTTGGGCCATTTATTTTAGCAGGATATTAGCTCTTTAAACAGCATTATTGAAATCTGGGTGTTTATTTTATATCATAGTTGTGAATTATTTGGTGAGTTACTTCTACACACTTTATACAAAGACTAAAGCTGCAGTATCTGGAGTCGTCAGTGTAATTGGAAATGAAATGTATTTAAATCCTTGGTTTCATGTAAACTCATATAAAGGGTTTTGTTTTTATAGCTGCTGTCATGGCATTGTTAGAATACAATATATTCACTACATTTACTTCAGATAAATGTGCAGCTTAACTACAGAGGCAGTAAAAACAATGGCTGCTATTGTTTGGAGAGCTGAAAAGGGAGACAAACTAAATATAAAAGATTATTTTAAGTTATGTACAAATAAAACGAAAACAACTCAACTGGTTTTTAACAAGAAAACCAGACAGTTTGATCCCTCATTTAACGTGGTTCAGTTTTCTGCAGCGGTCACTTGGAATTGTCCACAGCTCTTCGAATGAGGAGACAACAAAACAATCAAATGCCAATCATCTGATTAATCAATACACTATTTTGGAGCCTAATAACACCAATATTCAGGGCATGTTTACACGAGAACGCTTGCGGATAAAAACGATAACATATTTTATCGGAAGTGCCTTTCGTTTAGACGGTGACGGCGTTTTTGGGGCTTAAAAATGCAAAAATCTGAAGTGGAAAATTTGAACACTCTCTCCGCCGTAGCGTTTCCGTCTACACTGCCCAAGACGCAAAACTCTGGTCAGATCTGCTCAGGTCGCGTACACGTTTACGTCACATACATCACCACCAAGCCTAACCATCCACCCAATCGAATTCCACACACTTTTGCGTCACCGTATGCACGCAGATTTCCTCCCGAAAACGCTTGTAAAGCAGAATAAAAAGTGAAGACGCAACGTCACTTTTGCGTCTTCTGTTCAGACTGTCATCATATAAACGTCGCCTCAGTAACATAATCGATACCTGCAAATAATCGGGTTGTCTTCATTACACATTTGATGTTGTTGTTATGTTAAATTTAATGCTTTAATAGACCTTTTTCACAATGGTTGGAAGTGCCGTGATGTAGGGTAAAAGTAACTCCTGGTTAAAGCTTTTCTGTGGCAAAATATCTGTGGAAATGTCTTGCACATTTTCCACCAGCTTCATAAATCTGATCCATCACCGAATCTTCATCCAACAAGACGAATCAAGAATTTATCCAAAACTACTAAAGTAAGAAAGATCAAAACTTAAAGGTGCACAAGACTAGCATTAGTCAACTACTCCTGAGCAAAACTAATGGTCATGGTCATGAATAAAACATAAGTAACTTGTGAACTCAGACTGATTCTAGAATTAAAATAAAAAATCTATTTCATGATGTAGATATGAGCATAGACAGAGAGATTTGTGCAGTTTAAATGCCAGACCTGTAATCTGTGAACATCTGTAGCATTCGACCTGCACAAATCTATCTGTCTTACTTATGTTTTATTCATGACCGTACTGTTTTGCTCAGGAGTTGTTCACTAATGCGTCGTCGTTGTTCACCTTTACGTTTTCGTCTTTCTTACCTTGATAGTTGTGGATAAATTCTTCATGGACCGAATATTTCCTTTGTCGACCTCGTTGGATGAAGATTTGGTGATGGGTCAGATTTATGAAGCTGGTGGAGAATACACAAGACATTTCCACTGAAAAACAATCACTGGGAGTTACGTTTACCTTACATCGCAGTACTTCCGGCCGTTGTAAAAAAGGTCTATTAGCACTGACGCACAAAGACACACCTCTGTAAACACAGAAGTGTCCTCTGCTAATGTTTTCACCTTTTCACCTCATTTTAAATTATTTAACACATTGTCATTGACATCCACTTGTGTCTCTCTGTCCACTGCCTGAACTGTCCTGATTGAGTGATTTTAGCACAACTATAAACCTCATTACGTTAAATTAGAGCGAACATGACCGTACAGACCCACCACCATGTTAGCCATCTTATAGTTATTTCCTTCTCATTGACTCTGAATTTGCTTTTGGACTGATTTGTGCACGTTTGAGTAATTGCTTATTTTCAAGTTGCATTTTGCCGATCAACCCCCATTTTTATTAGCCTGATTCACTTCGTGGAAACCGTCTG
This sequence comes from Boleophthalmus pectinirostris, assembly GCF_026225935.1. Taxonomy (NCBI): domain Eukaryota; kingdom Metazoa; phylum Chordata; class Actinopteri; order Gobiiformes; family Gobiidae; genus Boleophthalmus; species Boleophthalmus pectinirostris. The sequence continues at coordinate 29,494,470 of NW_026571095.1, read as the reverse complement.
ACTTCACAGTGTTAGGATTCGTTCGCTCAACGGTAGGCGGGTACTTTTTATTTAATCAATTTCTGCTATTTGGTCGTGACGTTTGTAATGCTCCACTAACGGGACTAACTGATATATTAATCATTTCCCAAATCCCGTAGGAAGAAGGGAAATAACGTCTTTCCCCTTGATAAAATTCACCATTTCCGACAAAGCTAACATACATAAACATTCACACAGACAGTGGCTCCCTCTTTTCTGCTTCACTCGAGAAAAAACTAAAACTAAAACACAACAATACCCACGCCAGTCCATCTTTCCAATGGGTGAAAATGGAGCTGTCTTTATGGTACTTTCCAGTATTATTTTGGCAGCTTTCGACCACCTACTTTTGATTGGCTTTAACTTTTCTTTTGAATTAAAGTCTTTTCTTTAATTCTTTTCTTTGTTCCAGCTTTAAATCTTTAATCTCAGGAATCGTTGCCAACACAAAATGTCTGTCTTCGTCTACATCCATCTCGACCGCTTTGTTTACTGTTGTTTACTGTATCAGAAAAGGGACCCAGACATGGCTTCACAGCTCTTCGCTGATTGGCCGGTGCACGATCTACAACTTCCGGGGTCTTTGCAAACCGTCTAGAGCAGGGGTGGGCAAACTTTTTGGCTCGGGGGCCACAAAGAGTTCTAAAATTTGACTGAAGGGCCGAACAAGAGTAGATGGAGTTTTTTTTTATTATTATTATAGAGTCCGACCGATATATCGGTTGGCCGATATGCTTACTGATATGGGCCGATATTTCACGTGGGCATGTTATATACCTCGTTATAAAGCTTAGACTCTCTACATTCTGTTCATTTAATCTAATTTACAGACAGATAAATGTCCTAATATGTGGCTCCACATCAGTATTTATCTGCGGAGTCATTTGTCTGTGTGTGTCCGTACTGTCCCTGAACACACCACAGAGTCGCGTCACTCACGTGTGTTTGTTTAGACCTGCAGACATAGATCCAAACACTGAGATTATATTTCTTTTTACGGACAATCGGTTTGAGTCTGGATTAAAAGGACATTTATTAGTGCAGATTTGTGATGTGAGGAGGAGCCTGTATGAGCGGTGAGTGTTGGAAATATGTCGACTCTGAAGCTAGTTTTTGTCATTTGTTATGGGTTAGCTGCTGTAGCTCCCGCACATAAACAGACTGTTTTCTATTGGTCTGTTCTAAAGTGATTATATTGGCCGTATATTTGCTACTGGACCTGCACTGATATGTAAATGAGCTGTGAACAGACGTGTGAATTATGACATTTGCGCATATAATTAATTACCGCGGCGCGCACGTATTTACGGCTAAAGGCTAATAGCGCTACTTTCTTTACTAGTTATGGGTCCGTCGCGAACGAAATGACTCTTAGAACCGGCTCTTTAAAGGGAACGACGGGAGCTTGATCCTTATTGGGAGCCGTGTTTTCTCTTTTTCTCACTTTTTTTCTCTTCACGCCGCGTGCAGATTCGTGGTAGTTTGACAGCGGCTGAAAATGAAACTTTGAGAAATTTGCGTGTACGTAGGATTAAAAAAAATAAAAATAAAAAAAACGAGCATATTTGACTGTAGTTTAGCATAAAATAAATAAGTCCCGGTTTAGTCCTTTTTCAGTCCTGGTTTAGACCTGGTTCAGTCCTGATTCAGTCCTGCTTTAGACGTGCTTTAGTCCTGCTTGCAACAAAACAATCTGAAGAGCCACTTGGGAGCCAAAAGAACCAGCAGCTTTTAGTGAGCCGAGCCAAAAGAGCCGGTTCTCTAAAAAGAACTGGAATACCCATCACTAGTGTCTAGAATGTGATGCAAAAATGCCATTAAGTCAACCTACTGTCTGTAAATATGATGTAAAGAGGCAGAATAACAATAAATGTTGAATAAAAATAACCCAATTTAAAATCCACCAGAGCCAAACCTAAGTTTTTTAAACAATTCAACATTTACAGTGAATTTTTACATCACTAAATATATCGGCGATTATATCGGCTATCGGCAGCTCCAACTCCCATTATATTGGTTTCATATCGGCCACAGCAAAATCCATATCGGTCAGGCTCTAATTATTACTAACAGTTTCTATTTTAAAGCACTGAAAGTTCTGTTCTCCTTCAGGATATTATCATCATCACTCTCCTCCTGACTGTCTTTATTACAAAAACGGCAGAAGATGCAGATCTATTTCTATTCAATGTGCGTCCCCAAAACTCAACAACGGCCAACGCAAGGACAGAACAGTGCCAGCGTGCCAGTATATGAGCGTGTTTTATTCGACCTGGTGCGCATTGCTTATAATGAGTGCGTACACATGCACATCAGTATCCCGCTTACGATCGGGCCGTAGTTTGCCCACCCCTGGTCTAGTGTATTCCGATTCCTGATCTAGTCGCTGGAGAGGAATGAAATTGAGCGGAGGCACGAGGTGGCTCTGTACTTACTTGATTCTGCAATTTTATTTTCTTAATCAGTGATGCAAGAAGGATTTGGCAGCGTTGTGAAAAAAAAAAAAAGAATAAGAAGAATCTGCTGCTTAGTAGTTTAATCTGCAGCTGCCTTTGTTCAGCTTTTTGTTGTGCTGACGTTTGTAGTGACGTCAGCTTCCTTTGGGCACCACAGTTTTCTAACATGGAACTCTGCAAATCTGTTTCTTTTCGTAAATTGAATGAATGATGAAATGAAAATGAATACTGAGATTTAAAATGAGCAAATTACAACATAATGATCCACAAGTGTTTTTATTATAACTGTATTGCAAGCCTAAGCACAATATGTCTTCTTTAAAAGTCGGCAGTCTTAAACACCATTATGTTTTAGTACTTTACTGAAGTGAGTAGTCTGAGCTGTCATGTGCACTTTGACTTACTCTCATCAGATAGACTTTCACATTACATTACACAAACTTAAATCCCTTTACAACAGTTTGCAGCTCAGATCCATCAGTGCCCTGCTCAGACACTGCATAAATCGGCCTATTTCTTCTCTATCAATAAGCTCTTATGTCATGAAAGTGCAGTAGATTGCTGTATTGATTTTCTGCCTTATCTATGGACCAGGCTTGGCCACAAATCTTTGAAATCCAATAGTCATCTGAGCGCTCCCCATGCTCCAGCGCTCTGTTTTTCTCATAGAAATGTATTAGGTGTTGTCAGGAGGAGCGTTAGATACTGCACTTAGAATAATCCCTCCATAATTCAGCCCATGAGCTCAGAATATCACGCTTAGAAAGTTTTTTTGTTTATATTTTTAAGATGCTTCTCTATGGGGTGTATCTACTAAGAGTTTGTGCACGTGCTAAGTGCATTGGACACAGTAAAAAGTGAACAGTGAGATTAACGTCTCTTTAGTCACTTTCCGAGTTGATCCAGGGATTAAATGAATATTTTTTGTACAGTTTTGGCCAAAATGCACAAAAAAGCGGGAGCTGCTGGACAGGGATTGGCCCGGTCAAACAGAAGTAAACAGCAATTCCAAAAATTCAGGTTAATGCATCTGATATAAAAATGTATTGAACAGATACATATGTACTCTAGTTTATTAAACTGTTTACCTTTTTTTTGTACCATTTTTGGTTCTAAAGTTACATACGTTTTAAACAGACCATGTATGAAACATGGAACAAAAATTATTTCCCAAATTTCAAAGACCTGAAAATCATGTAAATAAATGGATGTATTTCATCATATCTTGTGTTATTCCATCTTTGAACTGTTGATGAAGGTACATGATTTTTCAAAAAAAAAAAAAAAAAAGTATTTAAAATTATAAAAATTAGCTTGGAAGGACTGACATATTTTATAGAAATAGTTTCCTTTCATTTTGAAGTAATATTAAAGTATTCGGAAGAAAAAAGCGACAAATTATACAAAATCATGCACCTTCTATTTGTTTACACAATTTTCCCTCTTTTACTTTTCCCATGACCTTTCTTAATAAAAAATCTCATGACTCAAAAAGTAAGAGGTTTTTCAACCTAATCTTGTACCATATGGTAGAAAACTATATGAAGCAAATATTCAAACCAGTTTGTTAAGGATATGTAAGTGAGAACCAAGAGTTATCACTGTTTGTATTTATTGCCCAAAAAGTGCTGCATATTTCATTCCCTCCGTTACCGACATGAGTTTTTAAATTTTTTGTCAACAACTTGAAAGAATATCACAGGTTTAACTTGACCCTGTTGGAGTGTAACTCTTTCCTACATTCTGATACTTTACTTATTTCAATAGTCCCTCTAGTTTCTGAATAAGAGACATTTGAATGTAAAAAAATCTGCCCCTGTTTCCCTCCGTTACCACTTGACCGGACCTGGATGTAACACTATCCAAATCTCACAGGTACGATGTTATCATGATATGCATCTCACGGTATGATATTTAGTGTAGTTAATATGATTAAGTGAGATTCAGGAGCAGGACCACGCCTCATCCGCCTCTCCTCTCACCAGCGAACCACAACTCACTTCGACCACACCTCTAATTTCCCAGAAGCCTATTTGTAGCAGCCTTTCCCATCATCCCAGTTTATCTCAGTTTGTCCCATCAACCCACCCTCCCACGCCCTATCTTGTTCATCTTTTAGCCATAAGACGCAGCCATCTCTGCCCCACCTCGTACATTATCAATAAACTTCTTCTTAGCACAATGCCGTTGGCGTGGTCCTTGCTTGTGAATTGTAGTATTTTGAAGAGGCTGATATAATTGTAGATGACACTTTTTTGATTTTAAAATACCTTGGCAAGATTTTGGTGTGAAGTATTTCCGTCAAAATCCCAAGAATCCAAGTTAAACACGTATCTCTTCATGTTGTCTGCACTCAAATGAATCATGGGATACAGTTGTCCTCTGCTATATCGCTGTTCACCTTTCACGGTCTTGCTGTTTTGCAGATTTTTTTGTGTTCAATTTTGCGGGTATGCAGGCGGGTAGTGATTGCACATGGGTGGGTCAGGACTAAACCAGGACTACACCAGAACTAAACCAGGTTTAAACCAGGACTAATCTTGGATTTAAGAGAGAGAAGACCGAAGCAGGGTGTCCACAAAGCACGTGCCGGTCCTTTATCCTGCGGTCACCTCCGAGCCCATCCCAATAGTGAGTCCTGTTTCAGTTCTGGTTTAGTCCCGTTTTAGTCCTGTTTCAGTCCTGGAATCAGTCCGAGGTTAGTCCTGGGTTAGTCCTGGTTTAATCCTGTTTTAGTCCCGTTTTAGTCCTAGTTCAGTCCTGGTTTATTCCTCCTGTTTTCAGTCCTGGAGTCAGTCCTGGGTTAGTCCTGGTTTAGTCTTGGTTCAGTCTGTGGCGTATGCAGCACAAAAGTTTGATATAATCTCGGGTTAACGTGCGGGTGCGGCGCAGGTGTGGGTCTCCAAAAATGGACCCATGCAGGACTCTGCGCTGTAGGGCTCCATTACAGAATAAATGAATCTTTGGTTCATTACATAATGGACAAAAATAACAAAAGGACTTCAGCAACAATAAGTTTTAAGAAGGATGCAAAAAGGATTGTAACTGTCCTGTCTGAGAAAAGTGTATTAAGTTTATGGTGAGGGGTTTTACAGACTTAAAACAGATATAATAATTGTAAAATATAATACTTTGTGATACACGAGGGACCACTGTATGTAGTTCCCTATGTTTATAAGCTGTTGCAACTATAAAATCATGCATTTAAGCAAAGGAACTTGTGATTCGATATATTGTGACAGACAGCCCAAGATATTATTATGAGACTTTAGACGATACAATATCGCGATATTTTGGTAATTGTTACATCCCCACTGCTGGATTTATCAAGACTTGGGGTGTAACGATATCCAAGTCTCACAATACGATATCGTCACTGTATGAACCTCACGGTACGATGTTTATTGAGATATCGTGGGAAAGCTCATGATTAGAGATGCAACAATATCCAAATCTCTCAGTACAATGTTTTCATGATATTTTGTGAAGCTAAAAAAAATGTTAATATGCTACTTTTTCCTCTTAAAATGCCTTGACAAGACTTAATCCAAAGAACTAAGACTTAAAAGTGCTTAGAACTGTTATTTCTTCTTGTAGTCTACACTGAAATGGAGCAAAGGATCATGGTCTATGTAGTTCCGTCTGTGTTTTTTTTAGCCATTGTTGCACCAAAACTCATAATTTAAGCAAAGGGACTTGTAATTCGATATATTGTGATGGTCCACGATATTATTGTGAGAACTTTGACGATATGATTTCATGATATTTTGGTTATTGTTACATCCATAATCAAGACTATGGGAGCAAAAGCTTCATGGATATTTGGAAACATTGGAAAGACTGGTCCATTACCTGCAGATAGACAGTTCCAGTGTTGTCATCTCTGTGTGGTGCTGGTCTCAGATGTGCCTTCGTTTGTGCGCATTTTCTCTCAATAATTCAGCTCCGCTATAATGTGTCCCAGACTCTGTATTTTCAGCAGCTCTATAGGCTACGGTAAAAGTTTAATCTGGGCTTTCAAACACGTCAGTAGTGCGCAGGCATCAGGTGTTTCTTCTATATGCAGCTTTGAATTTGGCTCTGGATGAGACTGGCTTCCTGTGCCTGTATTCATATCCACAACGAGCACGGTGGGAAGCTGATGATTAAAAATGAAAAATGGGAAATTGCGGCTAGTTTTAATTGTATTCAGTGATTAAAGAAAATGCTATGGACACAAACAAACGTGTGTGTGTATGTGCAAAACAGCAGAGTCCTTTTGCTCAGACTAAACTCTTTCACAGAATTGCAGTGGAAAAAAAGGCACAACTCCTAATAGAAAATCAGGTGCAACACGCCCACAAATAGCACATGCACTTTTTCAGTTTGCACCCGTCATTAAGCACCTGGCTCTGTAAATATACCACTTCAAGTAGAACCTAAGCTGTTTTGTGTATCAGTCATGCGTACTTCTGTTCTGAGTACAATTGTGGAGGATGTGTGGATTTCCAGGTTGGTGAGTTACTACTATTTTTTATCTGCGTGGTGTCGATTAACTTAAAATAGTACAGTGCCATCTCAAAGTTACAGACTGGAACTCTAGATCAGAGGTCTCCTGTAGCTGTAGCTCGGGAGTTGTTTTTTTTTTGTGTGTATGTGTGTGCACATAAAGCAGATGTCACAGAGAAAAACAATTTGTAGTAATATAATATGAAATCTTTTTATTCCCCAAAACCCCCCCTCCCATTACGCTCCCCCACTGTCTCCAAAGGGAAAAAATACAAATTAAATAATAAAAAAAATAATAAAATAAAATAAAAAAATAAAAAATTAATAATAATAATAATAATAATAATAATGAGAAAAAAGGGAAATACTTTTTTATGTATATATATTTTTTCAACAAACATTAGGTTAATTACATGCCTGTTATTATTCTAAATGTATAATTCTGTACCCCAACTTAGTGCACTAATAAATGGACAGTCGTTAATGTTTTATAGGCGTTTAACTGTACCCAGAGGCTCGCCCTCGTTCTGATAATTGTTAAAACATTTTTTGCAGTCGCTAAAATGAGTAGCTCTCTGGCATTTTTGTTTTGTAAAGGTAGCTCACTGCTCTAGATCTATGAATCTTACATGTGAAATGTAATCAATTGTCCATAGAGGGCGCTCCAACCAGCCTTATTTTAGTCTTAAGTGAAAGTGGAGATTTTCTGTCAGATCCATGGTCCTTGTAACGAGACAAACACGTTTAATGAGCCATGATGCAGCCAAAAATGAATATTATTCTTTTCTTCTGACCAAACACCATTAATTTTATTATTATTATTTTTATTTATTTATGTAAGATGCTATATAACATTTACGTCTACTGTGTAATAACATCAACTTAATAAAAGACCATTACAAAGCAGCAAGTTAATTAAAAGCGCATTGAGTAGCTTATTATTATCTGGTGAAGGGTCTGTCAAATGTTTTTGTCCTTGGAGTTGTTATTGCTGTGTCTAGAATGTTTCACACTATGGTATTAAACCTTTTTATCTTCATGCAGACCAAACCAGACCGAGTTACAGGTCAGATCTATGGAGAGGCAAGTCCTTTTACAGCCAGAGTACCTGTTCTTCTAGGTATTTTTGAGCTATAAAACCATCTGTAATTTAATAAATGTAAGGCAGAGCTGTTTAAAGTCATACTGTGGGATATTCTAGGCAGAGCAATGACATATCCATAGAAACAAAAAGGTGACGGACCCCCAAACCAAAACGTTACATAGTGCACCTTTAAAAAAATGTAAAAACGTTCACATTTATGTAGCGCTTTTTCACCTTCGAGGCACTCAAAGCACTTTACATCAAGAAACCACTCGTCCATTCACACACGCACTCATACACCAGTGCACACAGACGCTGTAGGTGAGGTGGGTTAAGTGTTTTGCCTAAGGACTCAACGGCAGGAATCGCACCTGTGCCAACCTGTGGGTTAGTGGATTTAACTGCGAAACTCATCTTCTGTGTAACTTGGACAACTTATTTCGTGGGTAGCGTTTTAGTTTTCAATGGGCATTACAATTCCATTCGTGTTTTTTCCCTGTTTTAAATGTCCTTCCATCTTTGAAAAGCCATTCCAATAAAAGCAGCCCGTGCCCTTGTTGTCACCGGCAGCTCTTTGGAGAAGCTAATGGATTTAAATTGTGTGAATGCTTTTGGAGGATTCTGGGTGCATCCGAAGTGAGCGGCCTTGGAAAAAAAATATTTTCAAAAAACAGGGTCAGAGCGTGAATTCAGTCGGATGGCGAACTTTGTCCAGGGTCAAATCTTAAAAGGTGTATTTAATGGGGCTGAATAAAGCATTCAAATAGTCACAAATGTTCCAAATACTCCAAAAGGTTGAATAAAACATGCAGGGAAATGTGCTCATGAAAACCTAGCCTTAAAAACAGATCGGATTAATAAATGGAATTCTCTATACAAAATGTTTAGTCGCCATGACAACAGTTTTTATGAAACCTAGTAATTTTTTGCTTTGTCAGTTTGGAATGAAATCTCTCTATATTTTCTTATACAGTTGTTAAGTGGTGATGTTACTTTTACTTTCCAGTCCTGTTCAAAATGTAGTGGAGTAGAAAGTACAGACACCTGCTCTCAAATGTAGAGAAGTAAAAAGTAAAAAGTATCCACTTTAAAATCGACCTCAGTTTTTACTTAAGCACAGTACTTTAATACGTTTACTTCATTGCATTCCACCACTGCTGATGGACCACGCCTAACAACTCAAACAACCGTCGGAACTCAACATAACTGTGCACTTTTTTCATGGTCACGCGTCATTTTGAACAAAATCAAACTTCCCTCACCTGAGACTGATTATTACCCAAAGCTCATGACCATAGGCGAGGGTAAGAACATAGACTGACCAGTAAACTGAGAGCCGTTTTCACCAAAACAGCTTGATACAGCGACCGCATCATTGCAGACGCTGTACCGATCTGCCTGTCAATCTCACGCTCCATCCTCCCCTCACTCATGAACAAAACTCCAAGATACTTGAACTCCTCCACTTGAGGCAGCGACTCTCCACCCACCCGGAGAGGGCCAGTCACCTTTTTCCGGTCGAGAACCATGGCCTCGGACTGGGAGGAGCTGATCTTCGTCGCAACTACTTCACACTCGGGTGCAAACCGCCCCAGTGCACATTGCAGGTCCTGGTTTGATGAAGCCAGCAGGACAACATCATCTGTAAACAGCAGAGATGAGATCCTCTTGTCCCCAAACCAGACCCCCTCCGGCCCCTGACTGCGCCTAGAAATTCTGTCCATAAATAGAATGAACAGAACCGGTGACAAAGGGCAGCCCTGGCGGAGTCCAACGTGCCCCGGGAACAGGTCTTACTGGGCACTTAACACAGCAATGAACACCCCATACTCCCAGAGACGGATCGAATGCATGAACCCTCTCCGAGACCCACCCCGGAGCCCTGGCCCCCTCCCTCGACCGAGGAACCTGTCCCAACCCACCTCAGAGACTGACTTCAGCCAGAGGAACTGACTGGACGAGTCTGGAAGATGTGACGGTGGGATTGACGAGATCCTCAAAGTATTTCTTTTTTCAGGCCTCTGTTTTTCTTTTTTTCTTGAGTGTTTGAGTCTTTGTAAAGTATTAGAGAAGTGTATTCTGGATCGCAGGCAAAGTAATTTCAGTCCTCACTTTTTTTCTCTACTTAATTTATTTCCTTTTTTAATTTTTGCATTTATTATTAATTTAGCAAAAAAAATTATCCACGTTTCCAAATTCAAAATGTTCAAACATAAAGTTGAGCCCAATACTAACAGACAATGGCCTCTGCTCTCAAAACGGTTTCAAGACACTTTTTCCTTCAGCCTTGGAGCACATTCACTTGATCTCAATAGACAGACTAATTAAAAATATCTGAAAAACATTATACTTTTTAAACAATCCTCAGTCTGTAAGAGTGTCTAATCTCCTGCTTTAATTATAATCTTTATATAAAACTTTTCTTTGAGGCGATTTTGTCCACTGAACTTGGTTTTAATGAGTATTTTTCACACTTCTTCCTGGCAATCTAAAGTAGGTTTAATGGAGCCCTGCGTTTGATGTCTCTAAAATTCTAATTGTCTAATCTCTGGTAGACAAAAATATGAGCTACCAGTTTGGTGAAGACACTAATGAAACTGAAACTAATGTAATAAACTAATAGTTATTTTCCCAATTAAAGTTAAAGGTCCTATATTACGGCGAAATGGACGCTTGTGAGCTTTAACCCATGTTATAATGCTGTTCCCTCATCACAAACAGACCTGGAGTTGTGTTTTGTTTCACTGACAGATGTTTGAGTAACACTTTATTATGAGCCTGTCTATCTCCAAAACTCCAAATGCTCTGTTCCATCTTGTGATGTCATGAAGTGGTAGTTTTCAAATGAACAACTACCTTTTACCTTTAGTTCAGTAGAGATTGACAATTCCAGATCTGAAATCATTATGGGTGTAACGGTACATGTATTTGTTCCGGATCTTTTCGGTACAGGACGTTCAGTTCAGTACAGGGCAGTGGACAAGTGAGTTTTGTGTGTTTACATTCCACCACTACATGTGCTCGGTTCTTTAATACAAAGCTCTTTACAAAGGAACTTGATCGGGGCAGTGTTTCCCGCAGCGCTTTATAGTTAGAGTAGCCACCTTGACAACAATTACCCCCTGCCTTGACTAGATCCTTCCAAGGTAGTCATGCCGAGGTACTAATTTTTGCCTTTTTGCTCATTTCGCTGGCACGGAATCCTCCCCATACCTACGACCTCTGTCCCTAGCGAAAGTGTATTTTCAGCTGCTGGGAACATTGTAACTGCTGCAGATCTGCACTTACGGCAGACAATGTGGACAAGTTGTTGTTTTTTTCTGGCCAAAAATATGAAGATTGAGTAAAACTTCATGCTGGAACTGTTTTATAATATTTCATACATTTGTTGCTTATTTGAGAATATTTTATTTAAAGGTTGTATGGAGGATTTTTTTTGTTTCAAATTGTCAGTGATAGATTATAGAGGTGCAGTAGCCTTGTAATTATGATGACCAAAAAAAAGAGAATAAAAATTCATCAACTCTGGACGTGGTGGGGCTAAACATTTGCCAATAGATAACGACACTGCCTCGTTATCTGTGAGCTGACAGGCTGTCAATCAATCTCCCTACGTTTCTAGCGTAACTGACTTGCCTGCGCGCCGCCGGTACGTGGTTTACGTACGCCTGTCACGCAGTCCACAGACGCAAGACGCACAGACGCTGTTTACTCCACCAACGCAACAGTTCTTAGCGGCTTTTTTTTACCTATATCTTCCTCGCAGTTTGCACAAAGTTTGTTGAAATGGCGACAAGAATCCAGGAGCAGTTCGCCGCAAAAGAAAGTCCGTTTTTGAGGTCGCTGAAAGAAGAAGACAAGGGGAAAAGCAGCGAAGCCAAACTAAGGTGATTCTTGTAGATTCATTCCAGCGATGGCGCGCGACTGAAGCAGACGCAGGGTCTAAAGACTGACGCACTGGTCCACAAATTACTCCTGGACAGGAAACTTCTGCTTATTATGAAAACGTACTTTATTTCCAAGAGCTAGACAAACGTTTTTCAGGACACGAAAGCGATATCCTATGTCTGAAAACGTAATTTTCAAGGCAAAGAAAGAGTCCACTTGCTGCTGCGTGTTGTAGCTAGTTCATTCGCACTGAATCTCCGCGCAACCTTCTCTGCTCCCCTTTCCTGCTCCTGTCCCCGCTGCCCGTTCCGCTCTTCCCCCTGCTCCTCACTTCTCCGTCTTGCCTAACCAACACTGTAGTTAGTTGTTTACAAGTCATGTGCACCGGCTGTAAACAAACCTGTTTTCTGGTGTAAGGAGGAGGTGGGAGGAGGTGTTTCTACGTAGGAGCTGTAGGGGAGGGGGGGTGGTTTCACGCATGCGCAACATTTGAAAAAGGACAAACAGTCGCTGGATTTCTCGTTCCTTGGAAAATCCTCTATACAACCTTTAACTTATTAGTATTACCAAGCAGCACTTTGCATTTATTTTATTTTCCCATTTGTATAATGTTAAAACAAAGTGATGGTTTAATAAAAACACAAATAAACAACAAGCAAATGGTTTTGCATTTTGTTTCTGTACTGTACCGAAAATGAACTGAACTGTGACCTCAAAACTGACTTATGTAACGAACCGTGATTTTTTTGTACCACTACACCCCTAGAAATCATCCAAATGATACTAGTGAAAGTATATGGAGTTTAAAAACACAGTGGAGCACTTCCTATATTACCACATGACATCTGTTATCTAATTATTGTGCAGTTTAGACAAGTTTTGGGTCACGTTAATATTACGGTCGGGTAACAGTTAAGAAATTAATGGAATTGGAATTAATATGGGATTAATATGAGAATTAGTGATTCTTTTTGTCAGACAGGAGAGTTTGTTTACCTGCTTTACGTGTTTTGGCTTCTCCCTGTTTCCTTCCTCAGAAATATCAGGTGATGGTGTAGTGACATATCTTTATATTACGACAGAAAAAAAAGGAAAAAAAAGAGATAAAACTAAGCATGTGTTTAGTAAAATCTTAAACTTAATGGTGTTTAAAATGTTTGAGTGAAATGAGTAATCTAATCTGTCCATGCACGTTCTTAAGTGTGTCGTTCAAAGCCCATAGCAGGTGAAAGCAGCAAAATGAAATCGCAAAAAGCAGCAAATTACTCAAAGATGCATGGATGACATCTAAAACGTCTTCAGGCATGTTTTTTTTTTTTTTTGTTCTACGCTGATGCTGTGACATGGTAGAAAGCTCCAAAAATACCCTATTAAATAAACTATTAAATTGTCTTTTGTGCTGCCAACTTCCTCGTTTCTGGAGCACTTTTGAACGTCCTTGTGAAACATCAGTCCTTTAAACTCTTCAATAAAATCTGATCCACCAAAACTTTGTTCAAACTCCACTTTGAACTGTGAGACGTTGGACCCCTGGGTTAAACCGGCAGGGAGCCTCTCTCAAATACGGCTCTACTACAGTTTCAGAAATGAGCAGACGCTGTATGGCCCAGATATTCTAGGGTTGTGAACGTACAAAAAGAGTACAAAAAAATCAGATTCCAATCAATATTAGAGCAGTATCGAAACTAGGTCTTCATTTGAGCAGGTGTCAGTACTAAAAACGTCACATTGAGAGGACAGAAATGAACCTTTCCTGAATAGATTTAGAATGATCTTGAGCTGTGTGTCAGTTTATCTGTGCGTTTGTTTGTTTCCACGCCGATGTTATTGTTTTGGCTTGAACGTTCCACAGTATGGCATTAGACCAGAGGAAAACATTTCACGCCAACCCCCCACTCCACAGAAGCACTACCAAACGTGGACAAATCGCACCATCGCCAACATACTCGAGGAAATGTTTTAGTTGCGTCTCCAAATCGACTACTAGGATATTCGCAGCATGAGTCCTTCCGTATTCCTCACTGCGCTCACCTGCGTCATGAGGCGGTCCGCTCACGTGTCCTCCTCGTTTTTTAAAGGTGATGTCCGTGTTATAGTTCGGGGCACTTGCGTCATCCAGCGTGACAGAAATCATGTTTAATGCTGCAGCAGAATCAGCTCCTCTGCTATTTGTTTCGCCACCTTATATGACGCTAAAAGAGCTCGCTGGTTTACTGAGGTCGCATTCACAAAGCGGGATGACTGTTGGCAATATTCGGCACGTTTTCACAAAAAAAAAACTCAAGCGGATTATCAGCGTGATTGGGGTGTAATGTCTTTAAGCGACGCTGTAATTTATTTGACTTCATGCTGTCCGCTGCCAACATTTTTAGGTACAGTAAGCACACCGGTCTTTCCTCGTTTCCCACCGTAGTCGCAGGTTACGTTTACACTGAAACGAATCACCATACCACCGTATCGGAAACGATTTGCATCCAGACATGTCGTTTCTGTGTCCGCAAGCCTTCCCTATTCACACGGCTTTGAGCATATTTGTTTACGTTTTACAGAAACAAAACTTAAAACCGCACAATTTGGCAAATTTGCATAAACTGAGCGCTCAAAAAACAGTTCGCTATTGTGCGCTGATGTGGTTCAGCTTCTGTCGGACTAAAGGACACGACTCAGTGGAATGAGTGTTTTTTTTCTGTGACAGAGGGGTGTTCTGCTGATGGTGAGTCTGTTCTGTGTTTCTGTCACGTTGGAGATGGTTCATGTGAAACTTTTCAGAGATTATACGTCTGCAGGTCGTACACACACACCGTAAATGTGAATGGACATATATTCTAGCCTCTTAGTGTTTTGGCGGTGAATTACTTTGCGGCGCATAGACCTACTTCGGCGTATCAGCGTTTTCAGATCCGTACTCGGCGGCACCAGATCGTTCCGTCTCTGGAGCCGTTTTCCATCGGATTAGTGTGGACGAACACAGCATCCACAACGAAAACGACTCGGATACGTACTAGTGTAGACGGGGCCACAGTGAAGCCAGTTTGTTTGTTCACTGCTCTTCGTATCTCCCGCTCTGTGCTGTGTGTGCATATACTCGGCGCAAAAAAACAGACACTATAGCGCTAATACTCTCTTCACACACTCTGACAATGAGAGCGTCACTGCCAACTACTGTCATGGATGTGCAGTTACACTTTTTACGGCAAAAAAAAGCATGTTTCTCGAGGCCACACACGGATCGCACCCACTATTTGAGAAGGACTGTATTAGACTTTTACATTTACATTATACAATTACAGGTGTGTTTATGCTCACAAATACCTGTAACTTTGCCTGGTAGCGTCATCTGTTTGTCTTCGTGGATATAGAAAGTTTAATGCCAACACAATAACATCTCAGGTTACAGACCCTCTACCACAAAAGTTACACAATGCATATTTAATGTTGTTGTTGAGTTTGAAATGTGAGTATCATGACAACTCTTTTAAATTGTGGCTGGGCTTTGAGCAGTTTTCTTTATGTTGATTTGTGTCGAGCATAAGAGGCTACAGCTGTGAGGGGGCAGTGTCACTAACGCCTATACATTCTTTTTATAACGTGGCTGTTTTGTAACGCTGCAGCTACATGACAAATACACTGGATGTTATATAATGTGAGCTGCGATTGATGCTACGTTCAATTATTTTGGAGAAGTTTCTAATTTGGCTTCCTGGTTGGGCATTGGCAATAGATGTGAGCAACTGTAATGTTGACAAGGACCAGAACTCAGCCTACTAAAAAAAAAAGAAAAAAAAACTACATTTGGATTTGGATATCTGAATAAAAGTTGAAAGTGACAGAAAAATGGCTCCCTTGCGCCAGGGCTGAACGATCTATCGTTTTGGACCGAAAATCACGATCTCAGACAACATGATTTTTGGAGTGTCAAAGCTGCGTTTTTTTTTTTTTTTACAGTGCTCCTAAAGCCCAATTTTAAGGGCGAAGTTTAGTTCTGCGTCGACTCAACTCACACTGCCGACATCGCCTCGTCGCCGTCGTTTTGGATTTATGGATCTGTGTCAAGGTCTATGCGCCTCAAACAAATTCAGTGCCACAACAGTAGAAGGCGAGGATTTAAACCTGGCGTTTGTGTAAAGTTTAACATGAACTATCTCCAACGTGACAGAAGCACAGAACAGACTCACCATCATCAGCACATCCTCTGTCACAGAAAGAACACTCATTTTCCACTGAGTCGTGTCCTTTAGTCCGACAGAAGCTGGACCGCATCAGCTTTTGGTTTTAAGTTCTGTTTCTGTCAAACGTAAACAAATGTGCTTTACGGTCCAGCATCAAATCTTCAGAGCAGGACTCTGGTATGATGTTTCTGTGATGTTTGCAAATGTTCATGAACACTAAAACTTACAATATTTACTTGCAATATCTGCCAGAAAAATCGCAATTCTATTTTTTCTTAAAATTGTTCAGCCCTACGTTGTGCGGGCATTTTGGATGGAATAGAATGATATCGTCCGGCGGGCTCTGTTCACAGTAGCAAGTCTGACAGAATTTTGGAAAAATTTGAAAATGTCCCAGTTTTTTTCATTTCCATGTCATTGTAGTGTTCTGTTATGTTCGGCTAATCAGTTTTTATCATTTCCCCACTGACACACAACTCACAGCGCACTGGGTACATGCGACTAGAAGAGATGAGGACGATAAATTCAAGATGATTCCAAACAGCACATATGCAGTCTTCATTTTACCGCTGATCACATTTACTTCAATGGGTTTTATCACAGCGAGCCCAGTGTCGGGAACTACACCGGAAGTTGTCATTTCATGTTTCTAAAGTTCTTCCTGGTTTGTGACGTAAGCGTGAATAAAGCCTATTTCCCTGGGGGCGTGATGCTAACTGTAAGCACCGCTCTGTCTGAGGCGTGTTAGACTTTAATCTGGGCTTTATTTTAATTTAATCTGACCAGAAAGAGTTGACTTAGCCGGAACTACAACAGGTGAGGTGATTTCTGTTCTTAAACAAGTCTGTCAAACATTAAATTAGTCAGAAGCATTTTTTCAGTTTTTGTTTGCTAATGTGTGCCTCGTGTCACCATGGTAACTCCTGAACATTCCACCATAGAGATTGTCAGCTTCTCCTGGAGGCAGCCTAAACAGAGGATCTTAAGAAAGAGGCTTGGGGAGTTAGAACAGGTCTCACATGTCTCTTTATTTGAGTCAGGCAGATTCAGGTCTCAAGATTCAAGTTGATTCAGCATGATTTTGCCTACGCGGCGTCTCTCTGTGCGTCGGTCGTCCCTCGACAACGCGGTCGGCGTTCCCCCACTGATGCACAGAAAAACTGGATGCCTTTTATACCAGCATAACTGTTGAGTTAGCATCTTCATGGAAAAATACACAGCAGTTTGTCCCAACACGTGTCCCATAACAGATTGGCAGATGCTAAAGGTTGGAGATACACCCCTTATCTGTCCCATATACATTCACCATTGACACTCCAAAGTCCAAAAACATACACAACATGTCAAGGAACACAGAGATTAATTACAGGACGTATTAACATATGAATGAAACTTTAAAAACACAGGGTAGAAGCCCACAAGATACATGTAGAACCCCCCCCAAGAGTTACGTGTATTTTTGCTAAAACATAACATATTTAGATTACCACGTCAGCTTTTATTGTTTTGAAAATGCTATACTCACCAAAAAACGTATTAACATGGAAGTTTCACATCCACTTTTGACGCTCCCCCCTCCCTTTGCTCTCATGCTAAGTCACTCCCCCTTCAGAGCACTATCATAACAAAATCAGTGTGCATCTGGCTAATGAAACTCCCGCACCAAGTCATAATTAGAAAAAAATCAAAGCAGGTTTTGTCACATTTCGATTGTTATTTTGATACGTGGGTCACAAACAGTAGTAGTAGAAGTAGTAGTAGTAGTAGTAGTAGTAGTAGGATAAGGAGGAGGAGCAGTAGAAGTAGTGATAGTAGTAGTTCAAGGATAGAAGTAGTAGAAGCAGTACAGTAGTAGCAGTAGCTCCGCATAGCAAGACTTTCTACAGTGACCCTAATTCCCCATAGCATTTTAAAAAGACAAGGCGTTTATCTAAATGTCATCTCTTTTTGCTTTTGTTGAAGAAATATTTGTGCTCCGTGGCCCGACCCAGAGCTTTAGTCATACTCTTCTCCTGTTGTCATGGCTTCTCCTCACACAACCTCTTCAAGACTGCTTCCTCTCTCCAGACACCATTTTGTTTAATTTTCCACCTGAGACGCACGGAAATGTCAAATTAGGCAAAGGTTGAGTGAATCAGAGTTGGAGGTTTTGGCATTTCTCTGGCAGGGGGTTAAGAGCGCTGTGGTATTTCTGTCTGATCATTATGCACACGGCTGTTCAGGACATAAAGATGTGAGCCATGTGTACAGAAGGTGAGCTGCTCCGTGGAGTCCACCTTAAATGTCAAAGAGGCCTGGGAGTGTCTTACGGGACGTCCAGAGCTTATCACGGCTCTTTGTGTTTCGATCTGCTCTTAGGGAGAAGAACCAAAGCTTGTACTCGAGTAATGTTACTTTAAAACAATATTATACTCAACTACATGCTCGAGGACAAAGTAGAGGTCCAAGAAATTATTCAAGGAACTACCGTATTTTCCGGACTATTATTATTATTATTATTTTTTTATTTTTATTTCATTCATAAAGCATAAAAAGACATCTACAGTGTCACAACATCAAACACACAAGAAATGAATGAAAAGGAGCAGAAAGAAGAAAAAAATCTTATGTTATCTGCCCCCCTTTCCTTTTTCAAGACAAAACATCAACACTGATCACCACTAAACATTCCATATCAGTTCAGACACAATTACTGATCAATTGCAAACAGTAAATCTTCATTATTATACACAACTTAGTTTTCTTTTTCATACAGACACAGTGCATTCGATTTTATATGTTTTTTAAATGTCATCATTGTACTTGATTCTTTTATTTCTTTGTCAAGACTATTCCATAAGTGAACTCCTTTCACAGCGACACTTCGCTCCATAACCTTGGTTCTGAATCTGGGGTTTTTAAACATGTAGGTTCCTTTTAAATTGTAGTGGCTTGTTCTCATCTCAAACAGTTTTTGAATATTTACAGGTAATAAATTACACTTTGCTTTATACATGACTTTGAGGATACTTAAGTCAACCATATCCTGCATTTTCAACACTTTAAGTTGAACAAATATTGGGTTGGACGGCTCTCTACAATGACTGTTGGTGATGATTCTCAAGGCCCTTTTTTGTAAAATAAATAAAGGTTGTAGGTAAGTTTTACATGTTGAACCCCAAATTTCCACACAGTACATCAGATATGGTACAATTATAGAGTTATACAAAGTTACTAATGCTGTACTATTTAGTGAGAACTTTATTTTTATGCAGAACAGCAATGGCTTTGGAAATGTTGCCTTTTGTGTAATTTATATGAGATCTCCAGTTTAGACCTTCATCAATCATAACTCCTAAAAATTTAGTTTCATTTACTCTTTGAATTTGTATCCCATCTATTTCTAAAGTTATGTTGTCTTTTTTCTTTTTATCATTAAATAAAATGAAATTTGTTTTTTTAACATTCATAATCAATCCATTTAAATCAAACCAATATTTAACTTTTCTTAGCTCTTTGTTAACCTTTACTTGTGACCTCTTTTATGTCTTTTCCAGAGTAAAATAATGTTGTGTCATCAGCAAATAGAATTTTCCCAAGCTCGGAAACTTTAACAAAATCATTCATATACAATATAAATAATTTGGGCCCAAGAATCGAGCCTTGGGGCACACCCCATTTAATATCATACTATATGTTTCACCAGTCAAAAAATGTGCAATGAAGAAGAAAAAAACACATATAAATCTCACCGGACTATAAGTCACACTTTTTGGGGAAATGTATTTTATAAAATCAAAGACCAGGAACTGACATTTCTCACTCCAAATCACTAAATCCATTCAATTCTTCATCCTCGGTGTCACTTCTGCACGACCTCCGGAGATAAACCATAGATCTATGAGGAAAACCGCGCTTGCTTCCTCTTCCTGCGTAGCTGTCGTCAGACTCAGCATCAGTTCCTGCCTTTCTGAATCCCGACAGGATGGTTTCGGTCGTCATTGAAGTTCAGGCTTTGTCGATTCATCCAGTGATTTAAAGCGAAGTTGCGTGGTTGCCGTGAAGCTGTGTTCTCTCTATCCCCGCTTTCCGCCAGTTCCTCACAAGTTTGCAGCTCACTCCAAACTTTCTTTCTGTTGCTCGATTACCGATTTCTGCTGCATATTTCACTATTTGCAGCAGAACAACGGCTTTTTCTACAGGAGACATGCGCAGTAGAGTGCGAAGTGACAGTGGTACAGGAGTAATAGAAACTGACACACAAGCCTAGAGCCTCTCGCGGCTGTCAGTCTGAAAATTTTAATATATAAGTCACATTGGAGTATAAGTCGCAGGAAACACCCAAACCATGAAAAAAAGCGTGACTTATAGTCCGAAAAATGCAGTATTTGCGGCGAGTCATTTGGCGTGTGTCAGTGCACTGGGGCAGCACATCATGTCTCTTAAAAAGGCTTTAACACAGCGCCTGTGGTGTTTTAAATACGAGTTTTCTCTGCAGATTACAGATAAAATGGGACGCACAGTGTGAGGCGGTGAGAGGAGGGGAAAGGCAGCGCTTTGAGCAGGTTATCGTGACTGAGCAGAGACACGAGACTCCACAGCGAGCAGCAGAGAGGAGGCAGGGGAGAGGAGCCGGTGTTGTGTGGAGCTCTGGTGATTTCTCTGCTGCAGCTCACACCAGATTTTGTGAGGGTCACGGCTGACACATGCCTATAGTCACTACACAACTGTCCGCGGGGCACCTGGTGTGTGCAAAGGGCCCGGTATGTGCACAACGCTGACAGAATGGAGGAGGCTCTTTTGCGCATCAAAACATCTTGTGTGTATTGGCCTTAAGAGCCTTGACCTTAAGTATTTGGGAAAGTACAACTCAAGTAATAGTAACCGTCGGGACATCTGATTTATAATTTGAAGTTAATGTAATTTGAAGGACAAAACTTTCAGTAATGCACAAAATCTGGTATTTCCAAAGATAGATACAAAAATGGGACAAACTAAATCATATCTGAAGAAGCGCTGCAACACAAATGTACAAATAATTTCATATTGTCAAAATTTTGTCAACAGCTTTTGTCACTCATAGATTTATTCACAGTGGGAAGAGGAAAACTGTGCCACTAGAAAAGTTCTCTGAAAAGTTGCCCCAGTTCGGATATATTGTATAAGCAGCTCTTGAGGTCAAAATAAGTCCACTGTGCGCTGTCTGCATCTAATTATACGGTGTTTTATTGGCCGATAATCAGGAAATGCATCGTCAGCATGCTAGATGTTGTTGTTGTATTACTGGCAAAACTCTGCAATGAGCGTTGAAAAGTGTTTATAAACTCGTGGTGAATAATTAAGATGCTCAGAACGCGTTTGACATAAGCACCACTGTTTAAAATGATTTCTGCTTGTCAGGGTTTTAATAATCACTTTCAGCGACTTAAGTTAAACAAGTGAAACAACCAGGCCAAGTTACAGGTCAGATCTGTGGAAAGGAGACTCATATATTTCAGTATATTGTTCATCAATAAAAACACTTGTAGTTGAATGTGCGATAGAGTTGTGTAACCAGTGTTTCTGTTGCTTAGTGCTGGTCCTTGCGTGGCCTTTATCAGCCCTTTTGTTTTTCAATCCAAAAATACGTGAAGATTATTTTCATGCAGTTTTGAACCCGACCACACAAACCTTTAGCCCGGTGTGCCCTGGTGGTGTGCGGATGACGCTAACTGAACAAAATGAAGGGAAAGAGCAGACCACTGCAGAGGACTTGAGTGTCTAAAAATATCAGAATAAAACCCAAGCAGCCTGTTCCCAGTGGGACAGAGGAGCAAAAGGACTCAGCCTAATGAGGACCACTCCAGACCAGAGTCTTAATGAAGCCCACTCCAGACCAGAGTCTTAATGAAGCCCACTCCAGACCAGAGCAGCGGATCCTAATGAAGCCCACTCCAGACCAGAGCAGCGGATCCTAATGAAGCCCACTCCAGACCAGAGCAGCCGATCCTAATGAGGACCACTCTAGACCAGAGTCTTAACGAAGCCCACTCCAGACCAGAGCAGCGGATCCTAATGAAGCCCACTCCAGACCAGAGCAGCGGATCCTAATGAAGCCCACTCCAGACCAGAGTCTCAATGAAGCCCACTCTAGACCAGAGCAGCGGATCCTAACGAAGCCCACTCCAGACCAGAGCAGCCGATCCTAATGAGGACCACTCTAGACCAGAGCAGTGGATCCGAATGAAGCCCACTCCAGACCAGAGTCTTAATGAAGCCCACTCCAGACCAGAGCAGCGGATCCTAACGAAGCCCACTCCAGACCAGAGCAGCCGATCTTAATGAGGACCACTCTAGACCAGTCTTAATGAAGCCCACTCCAGACCAGAGCAGCGGATCCTAATGAGGACCACTCTAGACCAGTCTTAATGAAGCCCACTCCAGACCAGAGCAGCGGATCTTAAGGAGAACCACTCCAGACCAGAGCAGTGGATCCGAATGAAGCCCACTCCAGACCAGAGTCTTAATGAAGCCCATTCCAGACCAGAGCAGTGGATCCTAATGAAGCCCACTCCAGACCAGAGCCTTAACGAAGCCCACTCCAGACCAGAACAGCGGATCCTAATGAGGACCACTCTAGACCAATCTTAATGGAGCCCACTCCAGACCAGAGCAATGGATCTTAAGGAGAACCACTCCAGACCAGAGCAGTGGATCCTAATGAAGCCCACTCCAGACCAAAGTCTAATTGAACCCCACTCCAGATCAGAGCAGTGGATCATAATGAGGACTACTCTAGATCAGAGTAGTAGATCTTAATGCTAATGCTCGGCCAGTCCAAGAAGATTTTGGAACACTGGAGCCTGTCCCCTGTATTTTTTCCTTTAGCTGTTAGTATTAGTCCAGCAAAAATCACAAATTATGAAAATCCCAGAGGGTGTTGGCTGATACCAAATCACTGACCCATTTATGTTTATAAGACCCTAACCTTACAGTGAATGTTTAGACCACCATGTTTTATTGTTTGGAAAATGCAATGTATTAACAATTTTCACTTTCTTTTTTGATGCTTTGAGTCTCCCCTCCCTTTGCTCTTCATGCTAAGTCACTCCTCTTTCAGAGCACTAGCACAACACAGTCAGCGTCCCTCCCGCTAATGAAACTACTGCAAATCGTGTAAGGTTTGTGAAGTTGTTGTGCACAGTATTGTATCATGTTTTTGTATATTTATGGAGTCGTGTGGGAGCATGGGTGATGGTCTTAAAACTAACCATAAGGAGGGTTTGAGTAGTGCCCAGGAGAGGTCACTAGTGTCATAGTATTTAAGATCATTCTTTTACGGTATTGGTCTTGTCTCTCACTCCGAGTGCATTTGGACTCGGACTTGAAGGTGCTTGTCTCGAACTTGAGGTCTGACACTCGAGTGCAATCATATTTCATTATGGCCACTGCTGTCGGCAATAAACTTGTACTGGTGTGCTCGCATGCCAGGACAGGTTAAACTTCTTAAAACATCCTACCTGCCTGTCCGCCTCATGTCAGCGAGCCGTTCCTCGCCTTTTAGCGCTCTTGCTCCTCCCCGTGTATAGCGCACAGGGGCTTCCTCCTCAATGCGCGCTGATTAGACTGGTTACTGTGTTGGCAAAAACCAGGCCTACTGAACAGAGCAAACCTACAGCGACATGTGGCTGAAATTTGAATAATAAAAGTGTGCATCCAGTCCATCTGTGTTTGTCACGATGTGCATTTGGTAAATGTGCAGAATAACCAAAAAAATAAATTGTAGAACATAGGGATGGGCACGATTAATCGATAATTGATCGTTAAGAATTTCATCGATTACGTTAATTTTAATCGACAAACCGAATGTAGGTTGCTGTGCATGTAGTGTGACCAAACAGGTCTGTACATGTGTCTCTCTGCATCAGAAGGAGCGAGACACAAACATTCGGTCAGTCTGCAACGTGCCGAAGCACAAATGTGTATTTAACGATGATTTGTACAAGAAATTCCACGCTTTCCGTTGCGTTCGGGACAAGTGTGAGTCCATGTGCACAGTGAACAAAGCAGCACATATGTTTCGGTGTCCAGTGGGAAAAAGCTTTGCCAGGTGAGAGTCGCGCAATGTCGATGACGAGTCCCCACCTCCCATTTTTGACAAACGCAAATATGGTCACACTAACCTGTATTAGACTGAATCATGTCTTTTAATCCGACAGAAGTTGACCGCATCAGCGACACAAGAGCTGTAGTTTTATCTTCGCTTAGTTTATGCAAATTAGCGATGCGGTTTTAAGTTTCGTCTCTGTGTGAGTTGCGCAAAACTGAATTAAACACATTATAATCTCAAACGGGCTGATGTGGCTCTAGAGTTGTTACGGTTTATATGTCATAAAGTTGAATTTATTTCTGCAGATTAGTAGTGCAGATAGTAATAATAATGATGATCATTTTAATATAAAAACGTTAATGATTAATCGATAATCGATCGTTAAATCTTCCGAAGATCGATTAAGAAAATTTCATCGAATGCCCATCCCTAGTCGAACATGACAAAGATGGTCTTGATTTAGTCTCGATGGGCTGTGGTCTTGTCTCAGTCTCAACCTTTAAAAGTCTCAATCTTGACCCTCAGAGGTCTTTGTCTTGTCTCGGTCTCAGGACCCTATGGTCTCGGACTGGTCTTGGTCTCGATTAGTACGGGCTTGACTACAACACTGGAGATCGCTAAATTACTCAAACATGCATGGACGACATCTAAAACCTCGTCAGGTACGTTTGTGATGAGGAAACAATGTTATAACACGGTAGAAAGCTAAAAAAATCGATTTTGCATAATACCCCCTCTTAAAATTCTTAACCGCTATGGCAGCGCTCCACATTTTTTATCACTCCGAACCCATGGGTCGAGCAAAACAAAGGTGAGATTTATGGACACAGACCTAGCGTCCCACGGCCACAATTTAGCTTCTTTTGTTGTGGCATTCTTGTTTGTTTTCCTCTCGACACTAACGCCAAAGAAAAGCAAGCGCAATATAAAACATGTCAGCTTATAATAAATGCACGCTTAGTCCCTTTCTCTTCAAGGACCTGGCCTTTTTTCCCTGCGCTTATTTATAACGTCGCACATGGGCGCCGTGGAAACAAAAAATAAATAAATAAAAAAAGTCGAAGAAAGCAAATAGTTTTTAATGCAGGTCGCGGAGGTCGGAGCAGGACTTCTTATGTGGGCTGATTTAAGCAACTCTCCAGCCAACCCAGCGGGCGCATTGTTCATTCCTATCATTAAAATAAATAGTCGCTCGCTTTGGTTCGGGCGTAAGAAAAATACGGGAGCACAAACCTCTTTACGCTGGGGATTTTGTCACTGTTGTCTCTCGTGGGTGCCCTGCTTTCCGCCTCGCGTACCCATAGAACATTTTTATATCCCGCACAAAGCTGTATTGTATAGCCCCAAGGCTCCAAGAAAGCAAAGGCCCTCACTGCTTTGTGTTGGATCAAGTAATCAATTAAATATGGGCTTGCATCTGCTTGGGTCCTATGGGGTAGACGAGAATCAAAGCTGAGACTGCGGCGGCGTCTAGCTACAGTATAGTTTCTTTCTTTTTGTGTTTTTGAAGATCAATTTGGAAATCCGGAGAGGGAAGAAGGAGAAAATGCTATTGTGCTTTTGTGGATGAAATGTCTAAGCTGTGTACAAGAGGGATTTTGCGAACGGAGAAAGGAGACAGGCGTTTTTGTTTTGTTGTTTCGTTTTCCAGATGGCTTAAATTTGACTTGAGTTGTTTACACCTTTGCCTCGGTATTTTAGCTTAAAGGTGTATTGTGTAACTTTTCCGTGGAGGGTCCGTTCAAATGCTTTTCTCCATGGAGATGTTATTGCTTTGACTTGAATGTTTCACAGTGTGGCATTAGACTATGTTCATGGAAGCCAAACCACAGCAAGTTGCGGGTCAGCTCTGTGGAGAGGCGACCCAGCTTACAGCCAGAATGTTTTTTCTGGGTATTTTTGAGCTAAAAAATTACCTGTAATCGAGCCCGCAGAAGCTTGGTCAAATGCAGAGGACCTTAATGTCAGTACTTTTTGGGATTAACTCAAGGACAGTGTTCGACCCCGTCCACACTAGTACGTTTTCGTTGTGGTTGCAGTGTTCGTCCACACTAATCCGATTGAAAACGGCTCCAGAGACGGAATGATCTGGTGCCGCCACCTCCCACGAATTCATCTGAGTACAGATCTGATCCGGCACTGTGTGGACGCCTGAAAACGCTGATACACTGATGTAGGTCTACGCGCCGTGAAGTAGCTAATTCACCGTCAAAACACAAAGAGGCTAGAATATATTCATATATACAGTCTATGTGTGTGACCTGCAGACATATAATCTAAATCTAATATAAAAAGTTAGAAGCACAGAACAGACTCACCATCAGCAGAACACCCCTCTGTCACAGAAAGAACACTCATATTCCACTGAGTCGTGTCCTTTAGTCCGGAGCTGGAGCTGTTTTGAGCGCTCAGTTTATGCGGTTTTAAGTTTTGTTTCTGTAAAACGTAAACAAATAGCCTTAAAGCTGTGTGGATAGGGAAGGACTGCGGACACGGAAACGACATGTGTGGACGCTTCCGATACGGTGATACGCAGATTCATTTCAGTGCACAACGGGGTCTCAGCCATTAGAAATGCACTTAAACATTTAATAATTGCAGTTAAGCCAGTACTGCACAAAAAGTGAATGGATTGTAACATCACTGTATAAGTGCACAGCTGTAGAAGACTTACGGATTCCAGTGTGTAACCAGCGATAACTGAACGTGATGGTGTCCGTGAATCCAAAAGTTTTTTAAATTTAAAATATATCACTCATTTTACCAACTCTTTGGCATTTTTTTTTTTTTTTTGCATTAACAGCATGAAACTTGGCACTGCACACACCCGTCCCACTAAGATGACACCCTTCAAATTTGAGATCAGTCGGGTGAGCGGTTTGAGATTTACGTGTGGAAAAGACAAACAATCATAGACACAGACAGACATTCCTCGCATTAATAGATAGATGTAAGGTACACCTGTTTAATGTCATACTGTGGAACATTTCAGGCAGAGCAATGACATCTCCATAGAAACAAAAAGGTGACAGACAAGGTGAAAAGTTTCATCGTGCACTTTTAAAGACGCACTGCATAACTTTCTCTCGATCTGTTTGTCTTCATAAAGATATTATTGCTTTTCCCGGAATTTTCCACAGTACGGCATTAAAAAAAATTACGCTTCCATGGGGACAGATGACTGGCACCACGCGGGCGCACTGTTTTTGGTAAGATCAAGCCGATTCACAGTGAAAATGCAAGTTTTTCACCAACAGAAACAGCAATAAATGGAAAAAACAATGTGAGATATATGTTTAATGCCTCACTGTGGAAGTTTACAGGGATGGCAATAACATCTCCATGGAGACAAGCAGGTGGTGGACCCTTCTCCCTTCTGCAAAGTTACATAGTGGAACTTTAATACAATTTGCAACAGGTAAAAGACAGGAAAGTGTAGTCAGGTGATTTCCGTGCATATAAAACACAGTTGCCAGCAGAGGGCGCTTGATGAAGTAGGGTTGTATTGAAAAACAGACGCTATCGAGAATAAAGATGACTCAAACATGAACGAATCACTCCAAATACCACTTCAGCGGGTAAACGAGAAGAAAACAACTACAAAAACCAGTCCAAAAAAGTCCAATTTGCAGAATACTCCCTTTTTATCAAAACAAAGCGCAATTTCAGGTTTGTTTTTTCAAGAGAAACAGCTTTAAAACATGGTTAAAAGCACCAAAAGCCTAAGCTAAATACGGGCCCTTTAAGCACAGCCGCCTTGTCAACAATAATATCAGACCTGCTGTGTACACGAGCAGTGGCTGTAACCATGTCTCCCCACTGTAAACACACATCTCCAGTGTAATTGTGTTGCAGTATAGGGCCTCTCTCTGCGCAGGCCTGAGTACAGTTAGAGTGAGTGCTTCTGGCAGCTGTCACATCACATCTGTACAGTGAACACACACACACACACACACACACCAACGTTTGCAATTCTACACCACGCTGCAAGAGCTATAGGGTAACTGCAGGGTTTCAGATATCACAGCACCGCGAGGCATGTAGTGTGTAATTATAATGGAAACAGACGATTAATCAGATTGTACGTAAGATTTTGATTTCCATAAACATGATAACTGTGTCTCCAGGTACGAGGTAGACGTGCTCAGATCAAACGTAGCTGTTACTGATAACTGTTCTCATGCTGATTTATTCTAGCCTGATTCATCAGACGGTTTCACTTTGTTGAAACCGTCTGACCTCGTGGGTATGTTTTTAATTTAACCAGTCGCTGCTATTTGGTCGTGACGTATGTAATGTGCCAAATCCCGTAGGAAGAAGGGTAGTAACGTCTTTCCCCTTCATATAATTCACCAAACATTCTCTTTGTTCCGGCTGTAAATCCCCAATCTCGGGAATCGTTGCCAACACAAAATGTATGTCTTCCTCTACGTCCATCTCGACCGCTTTGTTTACAGAGTTATTAAGTTCTTTTTTTCAGACCAAGAGTTTGTTGCTGACAGTTTCGACTGCTCATTAGAGGTCTTCTTCAGAGTGGTCACGTGATGTTGCTGCGACGTGTCCGGTGAAGTGACAAAGAACCTAATAACATAATAATATCGGAAGACCAAATGGGCCTCGTTGGACTATTACGTTTTGTTTACTGTTGTGCTGTACCACAAAAGGGACCCAGACAGGCGCTTGAGTTTGACATCATGGCTTCACAGCTCTTTACTGTTTGGCCGTTGTGCGGTCTACAACTTCCGGGATTCTTGCAAACCGTTTAGTGTATTCCGATACCTGAGTTAGTCGCCTAGTAGACCCCACAGTGACGTGGGGAAGGTCGAGAGCTTTCAAAAAACTATTGTTCTAATGTTTTCGGATATATTGTTTTGCTCGAATTATTATTATTTTATTTTTATTATTATTATGCTCTTTGAGCAGAATAATAATAATAGCCAGCGTGGGCTGGGCGAGGGCCGTTCGACGCCGCTTGCGGCTTTAATTTATATTTGTTATTTTTTATATCTCACGTCTGGAGAAGTCGGTGGACGCCGTACCCCTGCATACTACACCCACTACACCCCTGCAACCAGGCAAAGAGCATGAAGTGTCTTGAAGCAACAACAGAGCAGATTCAAATATCCCACCTCTCTGTTATAAGATTTTGTCATTTAAGTCAAAGTTTGCTACTGATAATGACATGTGCTGACCTCTACCTAATATACACTTCTAACTATGGCTGCGTATCATTAAGAATTTCCCAATATGATACATAAATCAATACACAAGTCATGATACATTTCTTGTTGCAGTTTATTTCAAATTGATTAAATATGATGTATTTTGTAGCTCTGTTCAAAGCTTACACCTCTCTATACTGCCCTCTTTTGGTGCAGTTACAGTAGAAGTACATGTAAGAAGCTGCAGGTTGCATATACTGTAATGAAGCACTTCGTATTTTACCTAAAGTCCTGGGACAGACCAGTGCCCGTTTACAGTTTGTACAGAATCACGTTCCTGCACTGAACTCTGTGCTTGTATATAAGTTAAGTTTATGAAGTGCCTTGAGGACTCACAAAAATAAATGATAAAAGCAAAAGAGTGTCAGTTTAAATAAAGCTTGCTTTATTAATTGCAAATTGCTTTCTAATTGAACCTCAAATTGCATCGGGATGTTGGTCAGGAGAACCTACCCAGACACCTTTGCAAACAGTTTTTGATTCTACTCTAGCATTATTTCATTGGTTAAGTTAGTGTTTAGCTCAGTATGTTCCCAAACTTGTAACATAAAAAGCGTGACTCTTTTCACTTTTCACAGGTGTAAACTCATCATGAAACTACATTTTAATACTTTTCTTTGCGTTCAGGTGCTATCCCTGATTCAGAACAACTCATTTCTAAATTCTGTAATGTTAAATGATGACAACCAAATGTAGAGTTAGTCTTTAAAGAAATATTTTATTTGCAATGTTTTATTTATAAGTACACGGTTTAAAAGGTGGTCATGTACATTTTTAGAAGTTTGCACAATACATGTCCAAAGTCCATGTACAAAGACCAAGAAATCAATTAATAAAAGTCAACAATCTAAGAAATCAAACAATCAGTAAAAGTAAAAAAAAAACAAGAAAGAAATCAAACAATACAAGTTCAAATTTCAAGAAATAAATAATCAATAAAAGTAAAAAAATCCAATAAATCAATAAAAGTTCACAGTCAGGGGCTCAGGGGGCTGTAGTGAAACCACATGTGTTCCTCCAGCTCCTCCAGGCTTATCCTTCTGGATGGATCGGCTTCCAGACAAACTTGGATGAAATCTTTGCCTTCTTGGGACACATGGCTTGTTTTCAGTGACTGTTTTCCGCTGATCCACTCAACCATATTGAACCCGCTCCCGTCTCCGTTCAGTAGCTCAAAAGCCACGGTTCCGAGCTGCCACACAGAAGTCGGTCCATCTCTGTATCTCCAATTCAGGAAGAACTCCGGGGGGCAGAAGTTCGGAGTCCCGGAGTAGGAGGTGTATGGCGGGACCGTGACTGTACAGCCACACCCAAAGTCAATTATCCGGACTCTGATCCCGCCCTCGGTCTCCTGGATCAGGATGTTTCCAACTTTAGGTCTCGATGGAAAACCCTTTTCTGCTGTAGATCCTTCACGGCCAGGACCAGCTGGTTCATGATGTCCCTCACCGTGTTTTCTGGTAGAGGGTCATGGAGGAGGCTGTAGGACATGAGGTCCGTACAGGGGTTGGGTCTCTCCATGACGATGATTATGTCCGTGGCCAGGATGAACCAGTCCAGGAGGGAGACGGCGGCGCACTGACCAACCCTGTCAGCGCCGGCCGTCGCTCTGTACATGATGTACACCTCCTTTGGGATGTGGTACATCCTCCCGCAGCTCATCAGGGGGTAGTAGTCCACATTTTTCTTGGGGACATACTTGATGGCCACCTGCAAAGAAGAAAAGAAATCTTAGTTAGTTTGAGCAGATGTTTGAGCAATCAAACACTTTGGCTTCATTCAGACTGCAGGGCTTAATGCTCAATTCAGATTTTTTTTGCATTTCCAATTAAATGCGACTTGTATGTGACCTGCAGTGTG
Organism: Boleophthalmus pectinirostris; assembly: GCF_026225935.1. Lineage (NCBI taxonomy): Eukaryota > Metazoa > Chordata > Actinopteri > Gobiiformes > Gobiidae > Boleophthalmus > Boleophthalmus pectinirostris. Next base: position 29,463,214 of record NW_026571095.1, on the reverse strand, counting down.
AACTTTAAACACCCCCAAAGTGTCCCACGTGTGCATTGGAGGACGTGACGACGTCACACGCAGCAGGCGTGCTCAGTGTTTACGGAAGTTGCCTAAACGCTGGGCTTGTCTCCCAAAATACGGTCCAGTTCTTCATAAAATGGACAGGTTACATCCAGGGCTGCTTCATACCGGCTGATATCGCATGGTATCGGTCGGTATCGGTTGACACTCAAATACTTATGTTTTATTTACATAATTGAATACTTTTGCTGTCACTGTAGCACTGCTTTTTAGAACTACGCCTTCTCAGAATGTTAACTCACTTAATGCGTTTTTGTCCAATCCAAATGCAAACACATGTGGGGGAATCTCATAAGATCATTTTCCGCGTATGTACACAAACCACGCTAAATATTTGAACACAGCCAATATCTGAGCAATATGAATACCTACTGTCCGAACTTTGCAAAGTGAAGCTAGAATGATGTTAATTAAGCGATTTTGAAACAGACTAAATCAATTGTTAGACCTGAACTACAAGTTGAATTGCTGAACTGAACTTACCGGCAGACCATCGGACTTTCGCACGCCGGCGTAGACCGAGCCGCAGCCTCCGCTCCCCAGCAGATGGCCCTGTTCATATCTGGCCTGAAAGATCTTCAGGCCTCCAGAAGGGGCCAGCCGGGACAGGAGGTGGCGCTGTTGAGGCCTGTCCGCCAGTCGGGCCATGTGCCTTTTCGCTGCGGGAGTAGAACCTGGAACAGAGAAAGACACGTCAAATATACAGTAAACTTTTCTGTACTACAACACATTTTAAACAGAATATAACTAATAACTTGGTAATATATTTGTGTTAGTTTCACAATAAAACTCTGAATAGTAAGATTTTGATGGTTCAGTTGTGGATTTTTGTCTGTTTATTTGGTGGAAAGGTGAACAGTTTTCAACATTTCACTTCTCTACCCTGCACTACTTTTTATATTGTCTCAAATCGTGTCAAAATGTACATCTTTTTCCTCTCAATCTTGAAGACTGCCTTTTAGCAAATCTTATGTTGTGGATTCAAATCTGTATTGTTTGATAAGTTAGTTTTTGCACTGTTTTTCGGCCCATGTCTTTGTCACGTCTTTGTTTTGTCATGTACTTACCTTCCTCGCAGCGGGAAACGGGAGGGCTGGGGCTGCGTCTGCGTTTCCACATGTTTGAGAAACTTTAACACTCGCAAACGGAGAGGGTTTGTAAAAGTACAGAGATGCATTCACCTGTGTGCGTTCATCCATAGGGAGTGCCCATTATGTAATCGACCTAACCCTAATTCTGGAAGATGTAAAGCTTTGATATCAAGGGTAACCATGGAAACTCCAGCTGCGAGTTTAGAATGCATCGTTTGAACGGAATTTAGGCCCCGTTTAAACGTACACAAGTATTTTTAAAAACTGAGACATTTCCCTTTGTTTGTACACATCGTTTACACGCAAACGGCGAATTCGCCTCTGCTGACGCGCGGAAAGTGCGGCCAATGTTTACCTTGTGCGAAATACAGGGGGTGCAAAATTTTGTTTAATAAAATAATAATAATAAAATAAATATACATACATACACACACACACACACACATATATATATATATATATGTGTGTGTGTGTGTGTGTATGTGTGTGTATGTATATATATAATATATATATATATATTATATATATATATATACATATATACACACACACATATAGATAGAATATAGATAGATATATACATATAGATATAGATACAGTCCAGACCCCATCCCATACGGCCCTGGACAGGGTCAGACCGATGTTCCTTCAATTGTGAAAGGAATTTATGTTCCCCATTAACACCGCAGACGTCCTCATCTCAAGTTATCACCATGAACTCATAAAACTGAACTTTGTACAAACTCACCGCACATCAGCCTGGAGCAGAAGCTCTGAGTTCGGGTAACAGCGCAACACACGGGAGCAATCACCGTAGCGCGCAGCCCCCCAAGACTGGGCTGGGGGTCCAGTGTTGGTCAGATCGGTCTGGAGGCTCCATCTTCCATGTCCTGGTTCCAGGCGGGGACGAGCAAGACCAGCGCGCAAAGGACTGGGTCCGAGCAGTTCCGTGTCGACGTCTGCACGCTGGTTCCGTTTGGGGAAAGTGAGAATGTGCTGTGGACCACAGGTCCGGGCGGGTTTCTCCGGTCCTCTGTGCTCGACCGCGGCTGGTTCCGAGTTGGTGCAAAGCATCCGGACAGAAGCGTGAATCCCGTTTGGTTTGTTCTAGATTTGAACAAGGACTCGGAGGTCAGTGATTTTGCCACTTCTTTAACATATTTGTGGAGAGGTGAGCCCGCTCACTAAAGCACGTTGTTCAAAGTATTTTTGAGTAAATCTTACAACTGTAATGAATAAATGCTACAGGTTTGAATCTAATCCAGGTGCCGCCCAGAGTCTCTGCATAGTTCTAACAGCGCTCGATGGAGTATTTATGCGGGTTGATGTAAACGAAAACTTTTTTGAAAATGATGCTGTGAGCACGATGTTATTTTGGAAAACAGAGGGAGGGAAATATTCGTCTTTCAAAATACCCGGCTATGTGTAAACGTAGCCTTAACCTGCAAACACAATGAATATGTTTTGTTTTGATTTTTGTTTGTTTGTTTTATTTATTTGCCCTTCCATATCTAATATTATTGTGTATAAATATCATACCGTCAGAGCAATGTCGCAAAAATATATCGAGAGAACTGGATATCGTTACATAAGTAGGAGACAGTGGATCATACTGTTCAAACATCATACACACAGTTTAGTATGAAAAAAAAAGGTGTATTAAGTGTTTAATTTCACTTAAATTATAAAAACATTGCGCAAGCCCCTGTATTTATGTTATAGTTTGCTGTTTTAGTTCCAGTCAGAAAGCAGAAAGAGTTATCGTTGGAGTTGCCAGATTTAATGTTGAAATCCAGTTGGTTTAAACCTAAAAAGTAACCTGACTCACACCGAATTGATGCGTGTGTCTCTCTGAATTGATTTCTACACATAATCAATCTGAGATAATGAGACAGAGCGTCAAGGCGACTATTAGAATCTGACTGGTCGAAGTGTCAACAGCGGAACAAGCCGAAAAATCAAACTTTAGTTACATCCAGTTGAGAGAAAAGCACAAACATTTCCTCTGTTCCTCTGTGTTTCGACTAATTTAGGCAGAAGTTTGTTTCTTGGTGTCGTGATGTTTGTTTTGGTTTGTTTTGTTTTGTTTGGGCGCTTCATCTTTGACTTCCACACAAACTTCAATGCCGCGACGTGATTGGTCCACCCGCCCAATTAACCGAACAGCCAGAGTATTCCAAGATAGATTCTTCTGAGTTTGTGACAATTCACCAGGCCGTTTCCCGTTTCTGTGCCTTAAAATGCGATGTTGGACTTTTGCACCGCATATAGTCTGAACCAGGACTAAACTAGGTCTAAACCAGGACTGAACCAGGACTAAACTAGGACTAAATTAGGTCTAAACTCGTACGGAACCAGGACTGATGATTTGTTTTCGTTGCTGGATTTTTGCCCTGCATACGGACTGAACCAGGACTGAACCAGGTCTAAACCAGGTCTAAACCAGTCTAAACCAGGACTGAACCAGGTCTAAACCAGGACTGAACCAGTACTAAACCAGGATTAAACCAGGACTAAACCAGGGCTAAACCAGTCTCAGTCCTAGTCTGGTTCCGGTCTCAGTCTTGGTCTCAGTCCTGGTCTTAGTCCTGTTCTCAGTCCCGGTCTGATCCCTGTCTCAGTCCTGTTCTGGTCCCGGTCTCAGTCCTGGTCTGGTTCCGTTCTCAGTCCTGGTCTCAGTGTTGGCCGGGTCCCGGTTTCAGTCCTAGCCTGGTTCCAATCTCAGTCTAGGTCTCAGTCCTGGTCTGATCTGGTCCTGGTCTGGTCCCAATCTCAGTTTTGGTCTGAGTCCCGGTCTGGTCCCGGTCTGGTCCCGGTCTCAGTCCTGATCACCCGACAGCGCACCTCCGAACCCGTCCCAAAAGTCAGTCCTGGTTCAGTCCTGGTTTAGATCTAGTTCAGTCCTAGTTCAGTCCTGGTTTAGATCTAGTTCAGTCCTGGTTTAGATCTAGTTCAGTCCTGGTTCAGTCCTGGTTTAGATCTAGTTCAGTCCTGGTTCAGTCCTGGTTTAGATCTAGTTCAGTCCTGGTTCAGTCTGTATGCAAAAGTTCAGCAACGAAAACTAATCATTATCTGTTTTTTCATGTTATTTTTAGAGACAAATAATGACTAAAATCGTTTTTTCGTTTCTTATTTTTGGTTTTATTTTGAAAAACAAATGAACGAATGATCCACAGATTTCCAGATACAGTCCAGTTTAGCAGCTCTGTTCAGTGTTTAGTCTCACTTTAAGAAGTTTGAAACGTGGATTCGACCATTCTGAACAAAGTCTTACCTCACATCGATATTTATTTAGGTGTTTCCGCTGCGTAGTCCGCCCCGTTAACCCCCCGCCTCCTCTGTGTGCTGTGTTTACCCTCCTCCACAGCGCCCCCTCTGGTCTCCACCGCCTCAGCAGTGTGTGTGTGGTGGACCTGGTGAGCACAGCCTCTGTTTTCCTGCTTTAACAAAACAAGCAAATAGCATTGTTTGTGTCCTCGGGCTCTGTGCTCCTGCCAGCGCCTCCACAGCAGCTCCATCGCGCGCTTAAATTGGCAGCACATCAGCAGCTCCCCCTGGCTCACTGGCACAAAGGTAAAAACAGCAGGTAGAGAAGATGAAAGGAGCAGGTTAGTCTCGTCGTTTCACTCAAACATAGTCAACGCTGTTATATCTGAGGTTTTACTAAAGATCTTTGCCTGCTTTTGGTGAAGTTTATAACCCTACTTCCTATAAATATCTAGGAGGAGACAACAGAGATGCAGCAATAACAGAAATATCGTGATATCGCAGGGCACAGGTGTCAAACATAAGGCCCGGGGGCCAGATCCGACCCTCCAAGACCTTTAATGTGGCCCTTGGGTGATTTTCTACTAAAATATTTTAATTATATTTTCTATTAAAATATTGGTAATTTTCATAGCAGCGTCTCCAGCGTCTCTGTACGTGGCCCCTCCCACCAGAGCAGCACAAATGAAGACTTGTCTCTTTCCAAACGCTCTTAAAGGACGATCGTTTTGACTGTTGACCGTGACACCCTCATCAGAAAAATGTCCAACATGAGAAAAGTGGAGCCGAGTGCAGGATTTTCCAAGAAAAATTGACTTATTCCTGTTTGCCATACAAGTTCATGTTAAAACATTGTGTTGAAATTGAATTTTTCTTAAAGTTTCAGGTTGTTCATAATATTATAATATTATAATAAGAAAGAGTTCATCAATTAAAAAAGATTGCTGTAATAGATTTGTGTTTCTCTGCACAAATATTTGAACTTATTGTTATTTTTGGGGTTTATATGACATGAGTTTTCTGATCCGGCCCCTTTGGGATCAAAGTAGGTTGGATACGGCCCCCGGACCAAAATGAGTTTGACACCCCTGTGACCAAATGTCCGTTTTTCCCCAGACATGTCCGTATTTTGCGTCTTGTCCTGGGCGTCTGTTTTTTGTTTTGTTTTTTTTAAGTGATGGAAATGTCCGGGTTTTCATTACCGTTAGGAGCATTAAACTGAGCGTCTCTCGTAGCGTCTGTAACTCAGAAGGAGCGAGACACAAACAGTCGGTCAGTCTGCCACATACCGAAGCATAAATGCACATTTAACGACGACTTGTACAAGAAATTCTCAGTTTTCCATCCCGGTCGGAGGACAGTGGTCCCTCGTTTATCGTCACTGTCGGGGAGTAACAGATTACATGTACCGGCGTTACGTAATCAGAGTACAAATGATGAGTAACTGTATTCAGTTACAGTTACTGTTTCAGTGAGTGGTAATTAGATTACAGTTACTTTGTTGAAATAAATCGATTACACGGCGGTATTTTCCTGTTTTCCTGTTTTGACATTTTGGGCTATATCCCCCACTTTTTTTTTTTTTTTCTCGGTAATTCCACTCATTGCTGGAAACTAAACCAGGTCTAAACTAGACCTAAACCAGGTCTAAAACAGGTCTAAAACCAGGACTAAACCAGAACTAAAACCAGGTCTAAACTCGATCTAAACTAGATCTAAACCAGGACTAAAACAGGACTAAAACAGGTCTAAAACCAGGTCTAAACCAAACTAAAACGATTTAAACTAGAAAACCAGTCTAAAACAGGTCTAAAACCAGGACTAAACCAGAACTAAACTCTAAACTAGATTTAAACTAGATCTAAAGGACTAAAACAGGACTAAAACCAAGTCTAAACTAGATTTAAACTAGATCTAAACCAGGACTAAAACAGGTCTAAAACCAGGTCTAAACCAGAACTAAAACCAAGTCTAAACTAGATTTAAACTAGATCTAAACCAGGTCTAAAACAGGTCTAAAACCAGGACTAAACCAGAACTAAAACCAAGTTAAACTAATTTAACTAGATCTAAACTAAAACAGGTAAAACAGGTCTAAAACCAGGTCTAAACCAGAACTAAAACCAAGTCTAAACTAGATTTAAACTAGATCTAAACCAGGTCTAAAACAGGTCTAAAACCAGGACTAAACCAGAACTAAAACTAAGTCTAACTAGATTTAAACTAGATCTAAAACAGGTCTAAAACCAGGTCTAAACCAGAACTAAAACTAGATCTAAACTAGATCTAAACCAGGACTAAACCAGGACTAAAACAGGTTTAAAACAGGTCTAAAACCAGGACTAAACCAGAACTAAAACCAGGTCTAAACTCGATCTAAACTAGATCTAAACTAGACCTAAACCAGGTCTAAAACAGGTCTAAAACCAGGACTAAACCAGAACTAAAACCAGGTCTAAACTCGATCTAAACTAGATCTAAACCAGGACTAAACCAGGACTAAAACAGGTCTAAAACCAGGTCTAAACCAGAACTAAAACCAAGTCTAAACTAGATTTAAACTAGATCTAAACCAGGTCTAAAACAGGTCTAAAACCAGGACTAAACCAGAACTAAAACCAAGTCTAAACTAGATTTAAACTAGATCTAAACCAGGTCTAAAACAGGTCTAAAACCAGGACTAAACCAGAACTAAAACTAGATCTAAACTAGATCTAAACCAGGACTAAACCAGGACTAAAACAGGTTTAAAACAGGTCTAAAACCAGGACTAAACCAGAACTAAAACCAGGTCTAAACTAGATCTAAACCAGGACTAAACTAGGACTTGAACAGGTCTAAACCAGGACTAAACCAGGACTAAAACCAAGTCTAAACTAGATTTAAACTAGATCTAAACCAGGTCTAAAACAGGTCTAAAACCAGGACTAAACCAGAACTAAAACCAGGTCTAAACTAGATCTAAACTAGATCTAAACCAGGACTAAACTAGGACTAAAACAGGATTTAACAGGATTTAACAGAACTAAATCCTGCATGTAAAAGATCTGCCCCTGTTTCCCTCCGTTACCGCTTGACTGGACCCAAATGTCTCTTCGCTGATTGGCTGGTGCCCGAACTTGCACTTACGGAGTTTTTGCGAACCGTCTAGTGTAGTCCGATTCCTGACCTAGTCGCTGGAGAAAAATGAAATTGAGCGGAGGCACTAGGTGGCGCCAGACCGGTTCATGTAAATTGTCTTTGCTCATAATTTGTCCCTGGATTTTGGATGGAAGTTCCCTGTTCATGACATTTCCGTTTGACTTTATTTCTGTACTTTTGAGAGGAGGGAGGTGTTGATTTTGAAACGGTGGTGGATTTTTGAAACAGAAAAAGAACCAAAATCTGAAAATGGGTTTGAACAGCGTGAATGCGAGAGATGCCAGGACCGAATGCCTCCAGTGGATTGGCAGGTTAGTGGGCTGCTGAAGTTTGTCTGAGCGAATCGTGCTTGTGTTGAACAGTGTGGGTTTTGAAGAGGGACTATTTTGCTAAGTGATTGTTTTATTCGCTTTCTAACATGTTACAACGGTGTTCTTTCATCACAAAACACGCCTGAAGAGGTTGTAGATGTGGTTTTAGATGTCATCCGTGCGTGTTTGAGTCATTTAGAGATCTCAAACCTTGCTTTTGATCAGCCTACGTCACCCAGAATTCTCCATAAATATACAAATCATGAAGCAAAAGTCTAGAGTGTCCCTCGTTTATTGTGGGAGTTGTGTTCTAAAAATAACCCGCGATAGGTGAACTAGGACTAAAGCAGGACTAAACCAGGACTAAACCAGGATTAAGACAGGACTTAAACAGGTGAAAAACAGGACTAAAACAGGACTGAAACAGGACTGATTCCAGGACTGAAGAGGAGGACTAAACCAGGACTGAACTAGGACTAAAACAGGACTAAAACTGGACTAAACCAGGAGTAAAACAGGACTAAAACAGGACTAAACCATGACTGAAACAGAACTAAAACAGGAGTAAACCAGGACTAAACCAGGACTAAAACAGAAGGAAACCAGGACTAAAACAGAAGGAAACCAGGACTAAAACAGGACTAAACCAAGACTAAACCAGGACTAAAACAGAAGGAAACCAGGACTAAACCAGGACTAAAACAGATGGAAACCAGGACTAAACCAGGACTAAAACAGAAGGAAACCTGGACTAAACCAGGACTAAAACAGATGGAAACCAGGACTAAACCAGGACTAAAACAGAAGGAAACCAGGACTAAACCAGACTAGAAAACAGGAACCAGGACTAAACAGGACTAAACAGGACTAAAACAGAAGGAAACCAGGACTAAACCAGGACTAAAACAGAAGGAAACCAGGACTAAACCAGGACTAAAACAGAAGGAAACCAGGACTAAACCAGGACTAAAACAGATGGAAACCAGGACTAAACCAGACTAAAACAGAAGGAAACCAGGACTAAAACAGGACTAAACCAAGACTAAACCAGGACTAAAACAGGACTAAGACAGGACTTAAACAGGAGTAAAACAGGACTAAACCAGGACTAAAACAGGACTAAGAGAGGACTAAACCAGGACTAAAACAGATGGAAACCAGGACTAAACCAGGACTAAAACAGAAGGAAACCAGGACTAAAACAGGACTAAACCAAGACTAAACCAGGACTAAAACAGGACTAAGACAGGACTAAACAGGACTAAACAGGACTAAAGGACTAAAACAGGACTAAGAGAGGACTAAACCAGGAGTAAAACAGGACTAAAACAGGACTGATTCCAGGACTGACGAGGAGGACTAAAACAGAAGGAAACCAGGACTAAACTAGAACTGAACCAAGACTCACGATCAGGACAGACTCAGAGGTGAGCGCAGGTGAAAGGACAGTCGGAGAGCTCCGCACCTCACGGTAAGCGCGACAATTTCCCGATCGCGCGGCACTTCAAAATCACACTGCTCCCGATCGAACATTTATGTAAATTTGTCAAACTGAACACATTCTGTACTGTACAGGACACACGACACGGAGGAGACTGATTGACAACGATCTACAATCCCTCAGCCAATCAGGACGCAGGGGGAGGAACACAATACACGCTCATACTTTGTAAAAAAAAAAAAAAAAAAAAGGATGCAAAATTGCTCTAAAAAAAAAATCCGCGAAACAGTGAGACCGCGACACTTTGTGGAACATTTTCATTCCCGCCGATTGTGTCGTGACAGTGCTCTGAATGGGGAGTGACTTAGCACGGAGAGTAAAAGGAGGGGAGACTCAGAGTGTTGTACAAACCTTTTTTATTGTTAACATATATTTTATCTGCCGTAACGTGGAAAATTTAAGCAGTTTTACAATTTAAATTCAGAGATAAAGTTGAGTTTTTAAAGTGACAGGAAGCGGAAAAGTCGCCCGCACGATTCCATGGAAATAGAAAGTTGGATTTGTCGCGTCCTCCTCAGCGTGTGCCTCGTGTCTGCATGGTAATTGCTGAACTTTCCACCATACAGATACATGTAGAGCACCCCCAGCAAATCATCAATATGTATTTTCTTCTTATTAGTCTGCGGTACCCAGAGTGTGTCTCTTGTTATTTGGGGTCATGTGCTCATGGCCTGATGGATGTGCTGCTCTCCTCCAACAAACATCTCTCTATCTCTCCTTCTCTATCTCTCCTTCTCTATCTCTCTTCTCTATCTCTCCTTCTCTATCTCTCCTTCTCTTCTCTCTCTCTTTTTTCTCTCTCCTCTCTCCTTTCTCTCTTTCTCCCCTCCCTCATTCTCTTTGTATCACCCCTCAAGTGGGAGCTCTTTCTCTCTCTCTTATCTCACTTCTCGTTCTTCTCTCTCTTTCTCTCTCTTTTCTTTCTCTCCTCTCTCCTTTCTCTCTTACTTTCCTCTCTTTCTCTCTCTCCCCCCATTCTCTTTCTGTCGCTATCTCTTTTTCTTTCTCCCCATCTTTCTCTCTTTATTTCTTTCTCTCTCTTTCTCTCCCCCTCTCTCTCTGTCTCTTTTTCTCTCTCCTCCTCTTCTCTCTCTCTCACTCTCCCTCTCTCTCCCTTTCTCCCCCTCTCTCTCTCTCCTTCTCTCCTCTGTCTTTCCCTCTCTTTTTCCCCACCTTCCCTTCCTCCCTTTCTCTTTCTCCTCTCCTCCTCTCTCTGTCTTTCTCCCCACCCTGCTCCCTTCCTCGCTCTCTCTCCCTCTCTCTCTCTCTCCTCTCCTCTCTCTCTCTCTGTCTTTCTCTTCTCTCTCTCTTCTCTCTCTCTTCTGTCTGTCTTTCTCTCTCTCTCTTCCTCCTCTCTCTCTCTCTCTCTGTCTTTCTCCTTCTCTCTCTTCTCTCTCACTCTCTGTCTTTCTCTCTCTCTCTCTCTCTCTCCTCTCTCTCTCTCTCTCTCTCTCTCTCTCTCTCTCCTCTCTCTCTCTCTCTCTCTCTCTCTCTCTCTCTCTCTCTCTCTCTCTCTCTCTCTCTCTCTCTCTCTCTCTCTCTCTCTCTCTCTCTCTCTCTCTCTCTCTCCTCTCTCTCTCTCTCTCTCTCTCTCTCTCTCTCTCTCTCTCTCTCTCTCTCTCTCTCTCTCTCTCTCTCTCTCTCTCTCTCTCTCTCTCTCTCTCTCTCTCTCTCTCTCTCTCTCTCTCTCTCTCTCTCTCTCTCTCTCTCTCTCTCTCTCTCTCTCTCTCTCTCTCTCTCTCTCTCTCTCTCTCTCTCTCTCTCTCTCTCTCTCTCTCTCTCTCTCTCTCTCTCTCTCTCCTCTCTCTCCTCTCTCTCTCTCTCTCTCTCTCTCTCTCTCTCTCTCTCTCTCTCTCTCTCTCTCTCTCTCTCTCTCTCTCTCTCTCTCTCTCTCTCTCTCTCTCTCTCTCTCTCTCTCTCTCTCAGTCTGTGCAGAAGAGGGGGATGAGGAGGAGGAGGAGGTAAATTGCTGTTGAATAATGCAGTTGACAGTGACAGTGGTGACAGCTGCAGACGCTCTGAGCTGCTCGCGCCTGATCATTCTTTACTTCCTCTCCGCGCTCTCTCTCTCTCTCTTCCTCTCATTCTTTCTCTCTCCTCCAGTCTCTCCCGCTCTCTTGTGTCATTTCTCTCTCCCTTCTTCACTCTCCCTCTCTCGCTCTCTCTTTTTTTTTTATGTAAACAGCACGAGGTGTGGATGAAATTCAATGCAAAATGTTTTTGACGGACACAGTAAAGGTCTGAGAAAAATCTAATCTCTCTTTTTCCCTCACTCTCTTTCTCTCTCTCCTCCACCTTCTTTCTTTCACTCCCTCTCTCCCCTGTTTCTCTCTTTCTCTCTCTGTCTCTTTCTCACTTATTACAACTAAGTGCATTAATAATAAATTTAGTGTTGACACTCATAGTCTCTCTCTTACTTTTCTCTTTCTCTCTTTTACTCTTACTTTCTCTCTCTCTCTCTGTCTCTCTCTCTCACTTATTACACCAAATTGCATTATTAATAAACGAAGTGCTGAATGTCAGTCTCTCTCTCTTTCTCTCTCCTTCACTCTCACAGTTTTTCTCCCTCTCTCCTTCTCTCTCTCTCTGTCTCTCTCTCAGAAATTGCATTAATAATAAATGTTATAGTCTCTATTCTCTCTCTCTCTCCTCCTTTTCTCTTTCTTCTCTCTCTTTCTCTCTCTTTCTCTGTTTCTTTCCTCTCTCCTTCTTTCTTCCTTTCTCCCTTCTCTCTCCTTCTTTCCCTTCTCTCTCTTTTTCTTCCCCCTCCCTCTCTCTCTCTATTTCCCCCTCGCTTCTCTCTCTTTCTCTGTCTCTCTCTCCTCACCTCTGTTTGCATTAATAATACATTTAGTGTTGAAAATGAAAGTTATAGTCTCTCTCTCTCTCTCTTTCACTCTCTCTCTCTCTCTCTCTTTCACTCTTTCTCTCCCTTTCCTTCTCTGTCTCTCTGTTTCTCTCTCACTTATTACAACAAATTTCATTAATAATAAATGAACTGTTGAACGTCAGAGTCTCTTTCTCTCTCTCTGTCTCCTCCTTCTCTCTTTTTCTCTTTCACTCTGTCTCTTTTTTCTCTCTCTCCCCATTCTCTTTCTGTCGCCCTCTCTTTTTGTTTCTCCGCCTCTCTCCTTCTCTCTCTTTCCTGTTTTCATCTTTCTTTCTTTCTTTGTCTCTCTCTCTCTCTTTTCTCTCTTTCCTCTCTTTCCTTTCTTTCTTTCTTTCTTTCTCTTCTTTTCTTTTCTCTTTCTTTCTCCAATCTCTCCCCTCTCTCTCTCCTTCTCTCCTCTTTCTCCTCTTTCCCCCTCCCCCATCTCTCTCTCTCTCTTTAATGTTGAAAGTTATAGTCACTCATTTTCCTCTCTTTCTCTGTCTCCTCCTCTCTTTTTTCTCTTTCACTCTGTCTCTTTCTTCTCTCTCTCCCCCCATTCTCTTTCTATCTCCCTCTCTTTTTGTTTCTCCCACTCTTTCTTTCTTTCTCTCTCTCCCTCCTCTCTCTCTCTCTTTCATATTTTCCTTTCTTTTCCTTTCTTTTTTCTTTCCATCTTTTCTTGCCCCTCCTCTCTCTCTTTCTCTCTGTCTCTCCCCTCTCCCTCTTTCTTTCTTTCTACAATCTCTCCCCTCCCTGTCTCTCCTTCTCTTTATTTTTTCCCCTCCCCCATTTCTCTCTCTCTTTCCTATTTTCCTTTTTTCTTTATTCTTTCCCTCTTTTCTCTCCCCTCCTCCTCTCTCTTTTTCTCTCTCTCACACCCCTCTCCCTCTTTCTTTCTTTCTCCAATCTCTCCCTCTTTCCCCCTCCCCCTCTCTCTCTCTCTCACTCTCATAAATTTTGTGTTGAAAGTTGTAGTCTCTCTTTTCCCTCGCTCTCTCTCCTCCTTCTCTCTCTCTCTCGAAAGAATGAATCATTGAACGTCATTCTCTCTGTCTCCTCCTTTCTCTTTCTCTCTCCTTGCCTCTCGCCTTCTCTCTCTTTCTCTCTCTCTCCGTTTCTCTCTCTACAACAAATTCCTTTCATAATAAATGCACTGTTGAAGTCAAAGTCTCTCTCTTTCTCCCCCGTTTCTCATTCCCTCCCTCTCTTCTCTCTTCTCTTTCACTTATTACGACAAATTGCAGCTGGTGTTTGCGCTCCGAGCCTCACCTCCGCTCACCTCGGCGCACGCGGAGCCTATAGTGAGCCCGCGTGTCGAGCTCGGAGCCGGGAAGACATTGCAGTAATGATCCAGCTAACTCCTACGCTAAGATAAGTTTTAAATTAATTTCAGCTTTCTGTTTTTTGCTGCCAATTATGTTCCAGAGTGTGGTTCTATAATTAACCCGTCAGAGGGGCTTGGAAGGGGCCCGCACATTTTCTGAGCCAGTGGAGTCGTAATTATAATCCAAAAGTTGGTTTAAGAAACTTTTGGTGGAACTTTGACAGAGAACGGGGGTCAATGGAAGGGGAGAGATGAGAGTTAGAAATCACTGTACAGAATGTTTCTCGTGTTCTGTGGTGGTTAATTGTAACACTACACGTTCTCTGTATATAATGAAGAACCGTATTTTTCGGACTATAAGTCGCTCTGGAGAATAAGTCACACTTTCTGAGGGAAATTTATTCTATAAAATCAGAGACTAAGAACAGACATTTCATCTTGAAAGGCAAGTTGTAGTAATAACAATAGAACAGAGAACAACAGAATAACTATAGCCGAGTTTCATTGTTGACAAAAGCGCGCGTTGCATGCTGGGAATTATTTTGCTCAGCGGCAATAAACACTAATTCAGCACGACGGACGGAGCGAGAAAGCACGTAAAGGGTATTGATCCCGGTTAAAAGGTGGACGAAACCAAATTTCTGGTCAGAATCGCCAACTACCTGGACAAATATTCACTTTGGCGATATCCACAATGACTTGGTGGAAACTCCTGGGCCATTCACAGCAGAAAAGATGAAAGTCTACAAGAGTCTCGATGTGTTGTTGAACTTGTTGGAGTCCACGGTTTGTTAGGATCTTCTACGTTTGCTCTGCGGATGTTTGAAAGCCGTTTAATTCACCGTTAGCGGTTCTTTTCACTCAGAATACGAAAAAGACATTTTCCTTCTTCCGTGCTTCTATTTGTGCATCCGATAATGCAGCAGGAATTTACCATTATCGGGGATAAATACGCGAGGTTACGCACTGTGTTTGACGCTATCATGTTTTTTGCCTCCGACCAAAATATTTCCCAGCATGCAACGCGGGCTTTTAATAACAATGACGTCAGCTGAAACTCGCCTATTGAATAAACAACAGAACAGAACAAGTCTACCACCTTTACAGTAGTGGAATATGTCACAATTTTCTTAAAGCCCATCCATCCATCCATCCATTTTCTTCCGCTTGTTCGGGGGCCGGGTCGCGGGGGCAGCAGTCTAAGCAGGGACTCCCAGACTTCCTCCTCTCGACGTGGAGGAGCAGCGGCTCTACTCCGAGCTCCTCCCGTGTGACTGAGCTCCTCACTCTATCTCTAAGGGAGCGCCCAGCCACCCTGCGGAGGAAACTCATTTCGATCTCGTCCTTTCGGTCACTACCCAGAGCTCGTGACCATAGGTGAGGGCAGGAACAAAGATTGACCGGTAAATCGAGAGCTTCGCCTTTCGACTCAGCTCCCTCTTCACCACAACGGCTCGATACAGCGACCGCACACTTGAACTCCTCCACTTGAGGCAGGGACTCTCCGCCCACCCGGAGAGCGCAAGACACCCTCAAGAACCATGGCCTCGGACTTGGAAGAGCTGATCCTCCTCCCAGCCGCTTCACACTCGGCTGCAAACCTTAAAGCCATATCACAATATTGAAAAAAATTATGTGTGGCTTCTGAGACTGTGTTTGAGCACAGGGCTGCATAAAAAAATACAGAATATCGAAATGACAGCATTACCCAGCCCTACATTTGATTACTGACTTCTGTTTGAGAGGCTTCCAAGCTCGAGATAACTTTCATAGTTGAAAGAACAGTAAAAACAGTAACACAGCACTGTTATGCATTTTATTTATTCTTTTTTTTTTTACATTCTTCTCTTTTCCACATACATTTCACATCAGTTTTCCTAAGATTAATTTTGTCTTGCGCTATTCTCCTGCCCAAATCACTAAATCCATTCAATTCTTCATCCTCTGTGTCACTTCTGAGCAACTCCACGGCCTCCGGAGGTAAACAGAGCTTTGCTTCCTCTTCTGTGTCGCTGTCGTCAGACTCAGCATCAGTTCCAGTTAGAATTATTCTGGTCTTTCTGAATCCCCACAGGATGGTTTTGGTTGTAGCTGAAGTCCAGGCTTTGTCGATCCGTTAAGTGACTTCCAGGAAAGTTGCATGGTGCATCCTCCCGGTGTCACAAGTTTCTCACTCACTCCAAACTTTCTTTCTGCTGCTCGATTACTGTTTTCAGCTGCAGATTTCACTACTTGCAGCTTGTAATCTGCAAAATTTGATTCACTTTTTATGGTATTTGTGTTCAGTCTTCTCAGTCGTCTTTATAAGTTTGTTTAAATTTAACATTTTCAGTGGTGCAGAAGTAACGGTGCGATCGACTGACATGATACAGACAGGACAGAGGCTCTTGCATGCACAGTAGAGTGAAGTGACAGTGATACAGAATAGTAGTAGATACAGGCACACAAGCTTAGAGCGCCCTCTTGAGGCTGTCATTGTGAAAGATTTTATTATATAGGCGAGTTTCAGCTGACGTCATTGTTATTAAAAGCCCGCGTTGCTGCTGGGAAATATTTTGTTCGGAGGCAAGAAACACGATAGCGTCAAACACAGTGCGTAACCTCACGTATTTATCCTCGATAATGGTAAATTCCTGCTGCATTATCGGATGCACAAATAGAAGCACGGAAGAACAAAATGTCTTTTTCATTTTCTGAGTGAAAAGAACTGCTAACGGTGAATTAAACGGCTTTCAAACATTCGCAGAGCAAACGAAGAAGATCCTAACAAACCGTGGACTCCAACAAGTTCAACAACACATCAAGACTCTTGGAGGTTTTCATCTTTTCTGCTGTGAATGGCCCAGGAGTTTCCACCAAGTCATTGTGGATATCGCCAAAGTGAATATTTGTCCAGGTAGTTGGCGATTCTGACCAGAAATTTGGTTTGGTCCATCTTTTGTCGGGGTTGAAAAGGGTGATTTGTCGTCCATCGATGCTTATGACCAATTTCTGGTCAAATGGTCTTGGGTCCTCTGCCGTTAGAGTGGATAAATAACCGGGATCAATACCCTTTATGTGCTTTCTCGCTCCGTCCGTCATGTTGAATTATTGTTTCTTGCCTCCGCCAAAAATAATTCCCAGCATGCAACGCGCGCTTTTGTCAACAATGAAACTCGCCTATAAGTCGCAGGAAACACCCAAACCATGACAAAAAGTGTGATTTATCGTCCGAAAAATACAGTGCATGTTTTTAGTGGTTGTAACATGGGGTGAAGAGAGTGGAAAGACACGTGATGGTGTTTTGTTTCCTGGTGTTCAGCGTAACATCACGTTTGGTCAAAAATGAGTTCATGTCATTTTTAGGGTTATTTGAGACCTCCTTTATCATGTGAATAAATATCGTGAGCCAATTTGATTATTTTCACAAGAATATATGGCAACCGTAACATCCAAAACCATACGAGAAACTACAGCTTTGAAACTTTGAAGTCATTTTTTCACTTTCTTTCATACTTTGGCGAGTTAAGATCTTTAAGTCTTTGTAAAGCAGCGTAGTCTTGTGTCTTCAAGAACACATACCGTACATTTTGGAGCTTTTATCCATGTTAGAATAGTGTTCCCTCGCTAACAAAATATCTATAGTTGTACTTCACGCTGGTTTTTATTAATCCTGTGTAGAAAATCCTTGGCCGGAGCAGACAGACTCAAGCGTGTGTTTAAAGTGAGTCATGCAGAGTGTGTGTTGTTTAAGAGAAAACAGTACAGTACAAACTTGAACATGATGCACTGGTTGAGTTTTTCCTCTTTGAGAAAAAGGTGGACGGGGGAGATTCTGTTCTCCATCTGTTTGTTTTCTATGAATGTTTAATCTGTCTGTTATTGACCCGTGTTTGTTTCACTGTGTTATTTTCGAACGTTCTGTTGTTAAATCAATGATGTTGTTAAGCACTAAGAGACATCTGCTGTTCTGATTTGGGGCTTTACAAAAATACAACAAAGTAAATTGACCTGATTATTTCGGGAGTGTTTAACCTTACAAAGCGAGAGCAGCATTGTGGTGTGGGCGGAGCCTAAGGTGAAGCACGCAAAGTGAACCAAAACAAACATGATGTACTGTCTGTTTTAGCAGAAATGTGAGTTTGTAAAGTGAGCAGAAGGCGAGCGCATTTGTGGACAAAGAGGACGTCTGTGCTTCTCTTAGCTGGATGTAACTAAAGTCAATTTTTTTGGCTTGGTCTGCTGTTGTGACATTTTGGCTAATCAGATTCAAATAGTTATCATCATCATCTTTATTCCGAACTCATGGTGCATTTTAAAAACAGACAAGGACAGTGACAATACAAAACAATAAACATTTATGTTTTTAAAAGACGACCACACCAGTGTCTCCACATGTTGGACTGATATCTTATTGCACTGTGTCATGTCTTTGGGTTAAACGACATTATTTCATAAGGTTAATAAGTCAGTTAAAAGTAACAAATAAGTAAATTTTTGGTAATATCTGGGTTTCACGTGACGTCACAGGGCTACGTTTGTCAGCTCGCAAAATCAGATGGAGGGCAGGAAGTGAACTGACTGGAGGAAAATGCGGATGTGTTGTGTAGTTTACGGCTGTGCCAATTGTTCTAACCGAGAGAAGGAAAAGCGATTTTTTTAGAATATAGTCATCCACAAAGGTCAGAAATGGGGAAAGCTGACAGAACAACGCCGTAAAAAGTGGATTACAAACCTGTTTGCGGTCGGGAGGAGCAGAATTCGCTAATGCTCGTGTTTGCAGTGAACACTTTGTCAAAGGTTTGTTACAAAGCTAAATTGTTTTTTGTGGTTTACCTAAACATAAACGAATCATTAACAACTAACGGCTAATGACGTTTGTTGACATTAAATAGTTCAGATAGAGGTCACTGCCGATACACTGCAGTTTTTCCCGTAACAGTCTATACACATACAATAAGAGAAACACTCACCGCAGCGAAGACCAAAGGATAATCATCATTTAGGCGTTTTGCACCAAGGTTGAGGACCCATCCACTGACAAAAAAAGTTATATGCCTCCAAACTTTTGTACGACTTCATCTGTTGTCTTGTGTTGAACGACGTCTGAAGAGCTAAATAGTTTGTGATCTCCTCTGCCTCGATTGTCGGCAAATCTTTTACTTCGGTTGAAAATTCTCTCATTTTCACGCCCAATATATTTGTCGACTAACTGCTCGAACTTTTGCCTTGTTACTGGCTCTAAATCCTTACAATAAGAACTCTTCTCCATATCTGTGTTCTCCAGAGCCGTGTTTGTCGTGTTTGTCTTCACTTCCTGCCCTCCACCTGAAATTCGGGCATCACCGTGATCACGTGACTGAAACCCTACTATTAAATATTTTTATTTCATGTTGTCAAACTGTAAAAAATATTTGGGTAAGGTTGTCAGAGTGAGACTTCTTCAGCATTAAGGATTGTTTTATTTTTCGTACAGAGTGAGCGCTCCTGTGTTACATATGATCTGATGAAGCAGTTTTCACGGCAGAAGTCCGAATAACACTCTTGTACACGCTGATTCTGTTCTTAACGTTTGAACCTTGGGAAACTTTCGTCTTTGTAAGTATTGTGTTGACATGTTCACAAGCACTTTGATTGAGGTCGCTTATGTATTTTCTTTTTTTTCATGTAAATATCGGAACTTGTTGCTACCTACTGCAGTAACACACGTGTATAAGCTAGCTTCTTCTTTTGTACATCAAATGTACTGTGTAGTTCAGGGGTGGGCAAACTTTTTGGCTCACGGGCCACATAGGGTCCTAGAATTTGACTGAAGGGCCGGACAGAAGACAGAACATCACATGTTAAGAGCTCGCTGTCATTACATTCATATTTATGTAGGACATAGGACACACACTACGCACTGAGAGATTCAGAACACATAAAGGTGTATAGACCTGTTCCACGGCACATCACAGGTGAATCAGTGTCATGAGCCATTTATTCTCAACTCTAACTAAACAATAGCTCAAGAACAAAGCTCACATCATACAATAACACACATACACACCAGTGAGTGCAGTGAAATCAGACTCTGACTTTCTTTGCTTTGAGAATCACAACAAGAGTCTATAGTTTTTTCATGTTTGATCTTTACCAATGTGAAACAGAAGCAGTGCAGACTTATAGCTTGAACACCACTACTGCACTCATGGTCCGAATAACTCCTGTAAGAACACTTTCCCATAAAGCATTGCGGCCAACATAATACGCCACACCTCAATGTATATATAGTGCGCCATCTACTGGGAAACGCTGGAAATGCAGGAAAAATAAAACATCAACAAGGTTTATTATTGTAATTTATTCCAGTTTGGTGGGCCGGATTGAAAGGTTTAAAGGGTCGCATATGGCCCCCGGGCCGTAGTTTGCCCACCCCTGGTGTAGTTGGTAATGTGCCTTTCTTTTTCTGTATGTTTCAGTGACTATCTATACAAATATATATAAAGCAAGAGACCTCTATAAAGACAAGAAAAACACGCCTTGTGTAAGGAGCTTTCTTTCTGATTTGTTCAGTCTGCAGATAAAACTGTACATTAAAATTCTTAGTGCAGCTTGCCAAGTGTTCACTCGTGCAGTAACAAACACCTCAGTCGCACTCGTCCATCGTGGCCTCCTCAAAAGCACCGTAAAGCGTCACTGTAGGCACCTGCTGTCGTTGCAAACTGGCTTTTTTATAATTACTCCAGAGGTGAGCTGTGTACAACGGTGTACAATATGATTTAAACAAGAACAACTTTACATCTTTTGTACAAGAACCAAACTTACGCATAAGAGTATTTGCCTGAGCATAGAGCGTCCTACACTGTCTGTACATATCAGTGGCGGAGCGTGCATTTCACACCTGGCCCTTCAGTAGTGCTCCTTCTGAAATAATCCACTCCTCAATAACTATTTTATGGTTATAAAAGCATCTTATTATACAGAAACACAGTATAAAGAGCCATGGAGATTCTGTGCACGAAGTGAGGAGCGCTGGGGTGCTAAACCAGGACTAAACCAGAACTAAACCAGGACTGTTTGTCGGGACAGGCCGAAGGTGCGCCCACGTAGACCGTCAGGTGACCACAGACAAAAGGACAGCGCCACACGGGGTCTCATGAGGCCTCACGGGGCTCAGTACAGCTGTCGCCCAATCGCGTGTTGTTTTTTTGGGGTTTTTCTCTCTCGCTCTCCCGTTCTCCCGCTCTCTCTCAAGTCCAAGATCAGTCCTGGTGAGTCCTGATTTAGACCTGGTTTAGACCTGATTTAGACCTGGTTTTGATCTGGTTTTGACCTGGTTTAGACCTGATTTAGACCGGGTGTAGTCCTGGTTTTGACCTGGTGTAGTCCTGATTTAGACCTGGTTTTGACCTGGTGTAGTCCTGATTTAGACCTGGTTTTGACCTGGTTTAGATCTGATTTAGACCTGATTTAGACAGGGTGTAGTCCTGGTTTAGACCTAGTTTAGTCCTGGTTCCGCTACAGATGCAGTTTGCTGCTTTGGTTGGTTCCCTCTCTGATCGTCCAATCACGAGTCTGAATCCGGTGTCGTTCGTTCGCCGCTTGAAGGCCCTGGCGACACCAACTCAAAATCTGATTGTTTGAAGCAACAGTTTCATGGACATGTGTTGTGTGTTCGAGGGCCTTCAGACAGACTGTGAAGGCCTCAGGGACACTTCTTTGACTTAGATTCTGCCTAGCAACAAGTGACGGCTGAAATGTGATTGGTCAAATGTTTTAATATGAAAATCCATGTCTGGAAGCCGCACAACCATCGGAAAAGCTTTGAAAGGAAACGGACGGACCATTTGGAAGTATTTAATAATATAATTAACATCAGTCTGTGATTCAGGTATTTTTTTAGACCAGCAGAGAAGGACTTGCAGACCCTGACAGCCCAACCACTGATACATCTCATCATCATCTGTCATGTCCGCAGTGATGATGTGCCCAAGATCATCATAACGTAAAGAGACATTCCAGATTAATGAAGATGACATAAATAATGGTCTGAGAGCTTTTACCACACCCCCTTTTAGTTGACGAACCAATCAAGTGTTTATTTAGTCGATGCCAACGTTAGAAATCTTCCATTATCTAATTATCTATACTTCGTTTTTGTCGCATTTAGATCCGTAACACACCACGCACGGATGGGCTGCCAGCTCCTGTGAGTGGACGAGTTCTTTTCATTTCATTCACAAATTTCTTGAAAACCTCTTGTGCTTTCTAAAACCACGCTTCTTCAGCTCCACTCTCACTCTGTAGTGCACTCACCGGCTCTACCACTATCTCCTCCTCGTACACTTTTTATTTTTTTTTACCAAGGACAGAGCGTAGTGGTGCAGGTTTGTTAAGTTGGTTTATGGTTAATATCTCTGTAATTACTGGGTCTGTCCACGTGCAGAGGTGTTAGTACGTTTACTTGAGTAACTTTTTAAAGAAATTGTACTTTTCAAGCTGCATACTTTTACTTCTGCTTGAATATTCTTTTTATTGAAGTAGCAGTAAAAGTTGTGGTTCCTCTTCCCACTGTGAGTAAGTCTAAAGTGACAATATCTTTATGTAGACGATATGAAACGATTTAAGATTCTTCAGATATGATTTAGTTTGTCTCATTTTTGTCTCAGTCTTTTTTGAAAATATCAGATTTTATGCATTCTTTCATGTTTTGTCCTTCCAGTTACATTAACTTCAGTTTGTAAATCAGACGTTAACATCCTGACAGGTTTTTTTTTTTTTATTATTTGATGTTTTTTAAGGACATCACAGTCGCATTAGACAAACCAGCTGCATTGCTTTGAGTGCCAGTTTTCAACTAGTCTGATTCATCAGTTCATCACCTCGCAGCGTTGGATTTCATTCGCTTGACAGTAGACGGGTACTTTTTGTCATTTAACCAATCGCTGCTATTTGGTCGTGTCGTATGTAATGCGCCACTAACGGGGATAACTGGTATATTAAGCTTTTCCCAAATCCTGTAGGAAGAGGGACAATAACGTCTTTCCCCTCGAATCAATCCATCGATCAAACTTTATTTCTATAGCACCTTTCAACGACCAAAGCCGACCAAAGTGCTGTACAACATTAAAACAAGATAAAAAAAAACAATAAACATCATACAAACAGGTCAACAAAGCACATTACACCATTAAAATAAAGAAACTCTCACAGGGCCACTAAGTGTTAAAAGCCATTCTAAATAAGTATTGATGAAATTCACCAAATATTCTCTTTATTCCGGCTTTAAATACTCGATCTCGTAAAACGTTGACAACACTGAATATATGACTCTTTGCTGATTGGCTGGTGCCCGAACTTTTGTGAACTGTCTAGACCACAGGTGTCAAACATGCGGCCCGGGGGCCAGATCCGGCCCTCCAAGACCTTTAATCTGGCCCTCGGCTGATTTTCTACAAAAATATTTGAATTCTATTTTTTATTAAAATATTGTTAATTTTCTGTGGTGTTTATCACAGCAGCGTCTCCAGCGTCTCTGTACGTGGCCCCTCCCACCAGAGCAGCACAAATGAAGACTTGTCTCTTTCCAAACGCTCTTAAAGGACGATCGTTTTGACTGTTGACCGTGACACCCTCATCAGAAAAATGTCACAAATGAGAAAAGTGGAGCCGAGTGCAGGATTTTCCCAAAAAAATGTACTTATTCCTATTTATACAAGTTCAATGTTAAAACATTGTGTTGAAATTGTATTTTTCTTAAAATTTCAGGTTGTTCATAATATTATAATATTTTGTAAAAGAGAGTTCATCAATTAAAAAAGATTTCTCTAGTAGATTTGCGTTTCTCTGCACAAATATTTGAACTTATTGTTATTTTTGGGGTTTATATGACATGAGTTCTGATCCGGCCCCTTTGGGATCAAAGTAGGGGATACGGCCCCCAGACCAGAATGAGTTTGACACCTCTGGTCTAGAGTATTTTGATTCCTGGCCTAGTTGCGGGAGAGAAATTAAATTGAGCGGAAGCACTAGGTGGCGCCAGCGTGGCTACGTTTCAACACCTGCATATAAAAAAATATAAACTACATAACTGCATAAAAACAGACACGACACATAAGTTACATACAGATAAGATTTATACAGCACATTTTCAGTGAGTGCATTTTTGGTTGGAAACATACATTCATTTTAATTTATGTTTAAATTTGTTACTGTTGGTTTCCAATTTTAAATCAGCTCTTTTCACTTCCACCGTCTGGTCCCTTTGGCAGAGAAAGAGACTGACCAAGAGTTGTCCTTTATACACTGGGTCAACAAAATTACCACTAGGAGCAGCTCTTGTTTTCTCTCTATGTGAACAGTTTATGGTCCTGGCAAATTCTGAATTCAGTGTTACATCAGAGTTGAGACACTTAAAAATAATTTAAGATGATTAAAATTGGTAAGATTTTCAAAGTTAAAAAGGTTATGTTTCTTTAAAATTGTGGTGCCAGTGTCTGGGCTTTTTGTCAAGGACCTTAAGAGTCAGTTTGTGGTTGAGGAGGCCTGCGACCATGAGGTGATACAATAAGATAAATGTGAGAAGATTATTGCATTCATGAATAATTTTGAAGTCTGGAGCATTAGATCTTAACGTATGAAAGGAAAGCAATTGAGACTAGTTTAAATCGTCTTTGCTAAGTATTTTGTGTGACCAATAAATTTGACAGTTTTCATCCAGAATGAGGCCAAGATATTTAACTTCACGGACTGTTTGAATTTTCTCATGATGAATAGTCACCTCAGAGTAATTTTTTTGTTTGTGTGCGCGAGAAACAGCACATACAATACATACAACACAGTATCATACAGTATACATTCAAACATTAACAGTACGGAGGTCAGTAATGTATATGGAAAAAAGCAGGAGGCCAAGTACAGATCCCTGTGGTACCCCAGAGAGATTGAGCTAAGTCATTAATACCAGCATGAAACTCTGGATACTGTGCTATATGATTTGATGAGTTCTGTTGCCTTGACATTTATGTGATTCATGCATGCTCCCGGGAAAAAGAAGGAGCAAAAGTTAGGCAGCGATACATGCCGCATCATTAAGGTTCCTACAGTGAGTGTGTTTACATGCACATCAGTATCCTGGTTATCAGCCATATCCCGGTTATGTCAGAAACCGGGATACTCATTTCCCTGTGTACATAATCAAATGTAGTATCCCGGTTTCTTGACATAATCTTGCAAACGCGCAAGTGCAAAAATGAACTTAAATCAATTTAATAAATCAGGAAAAATACAAACCGTGAGCTCCTGTAGCATAGGAAGCTCAGGAATTGAAACCAGCAGTAAGGAGCTACGAGATATTCCACAATTAAAATCTTCTGCATAAATAAACTCAACTTATAACATATAAACCATAACCACTCTAGAACCACATCAACCTGTTTGATAATATAATTCAGCTTTGATCACATCTGTTTACGTTTTACAGAAATAAAACTCAAAACCGCATGGCTCATTTGCACAAACTGTTAGCGCTGATAAAATCAGATCGCTCCTTGTGCCGCTGATGCAATTCAGCTTCTTTTGGACTAAAGGACACGACTCAACACAGATTATTTGTGTTCTTTTTGTGACAGGATGTGCTAATGATGGTAAGGCTGTTCTGTTCATATATTGTATAGGAGATAGTTCATGTTTTAGCTTTTCAGCGATCATACCAGTGCAGGTCATACGAGTGGAAATTCGTGTGTAGGTTTAGTGCAGCTCTTTATTTTACAGTCATTTTCACTCATGTACGGTCACTTTATTTATGTCGCTACTGTTGTGGTGAAAAGACTGTAAAGTGTTTTTTGGACACATTTGCACTCAACTTTATGTTGCTGTAACCAGGATACTGCGTTTACATGCCACAGTATCCTAGTTACTATCGGAATATACCAGCTACTGTATCCCGGTTTGTAATAACTGGGATATAACCGGGATACTGAAACCAGGGTACTGTGTTTACATGCACCATGAAGAAACCGGGATACTCAAAAAACCCAATCATAACCGGGATACTGATGTGTATGTATACTTACTCTATGTCTGTTTTTCTAGGCATTTCTGAGCAAAAAAGAAAAAAAAAAAAAAACTGTGATTGAAAAAATGTAAAGAGCTGTTTAATGTCATACTGTGGAACATTCCAAGCAGAGCGATGACATATCCGTAAAAACAAGCAGGTGACAGATTCCCCAACCAAAAAGTGACACACTGCACCATGACTGCAGTAGGCATTGCCCTGATATCGTGTGTGTGTGTGTGTGTGTGTGTGTGTGTGTGTGTGTGTGTGTGTGTGTGTAGCGTCAGCAGAGCCCTGTGAAGAGTGTGTTCCAGGCTGCGTGTGTGTAATTAATCCACATGAGATCGTAATGCGATGGTTCTGAGGCCCACGGAGCAGAGCCCAGTGAAGCAGCAGCCGCGGTCATTCATCACTTAAATGAACCAATACATTTTCAATCAGGGACAATCAGATTTTCAAATGGAACCTGGGAATTGGAAAAATACATATGGCAGCGCGGGCATATCATTTACTCTCCGGATCTTAAAGGGTCCGCGCGTGAATCCGAGCAAGAGTTTCTGTCTCGCCTCGGTACAGATATTAATACTTTGCAGCTGATGTCGTCAACGTTCCCTGGAGAAGTGAAGATAACTGTGGGCACTGCCATGTCTGAGACTCAAGATAGACTTTAATCTGAGCTTTAATTTAACACAATCTGACCAAAAAGAGATGATTTTTGGGGATGAAGAATTCTCTGTAAAGCGTCTTTTGAGTGTCCAAAAAAGCTCTATACAAAACTGATCCATTATTCCATCACCTAGCGCCGTGTGACCTAAAAGTACTGAGCTGCATGTGTGAATCTCTCTGTGAATGAGTGCACTGTAGAGGGCGCTAAAGAGTGCAGGCCTAGGTAGTAAATGAGTGGTTAGGGACTAGAAACAAACAGGCGGCGGACCCCCAACCAAAAAGTTACAAAGTGCTAGCCTGATTCATCAGCTGGGTTCACTTCATGGAAACCGTCTGACCTCTCAGAATTAGGATTCTCTCTACGGTAGGCGGGAACTTTTTTTATTTAACCAATCGCTGCTATTTGGTCGTGATGTATGTAGTGCACCAAATCCCGTAGGAAGAAGAGCAATAACGTCTTTCCTCTTAAAAAAAAAAATCACTAAATATTCTCTTTGTTCCAGCTTTAAATCCACGATCTCGAGAATCGTTGCCAACACAGAATGTATGTCTTCGTCTACATCGAGCATGTCCAAACTATGGCCCGTGGGCCAAATGCGGCCCTCCGACACACTTTTCTTGGCCCTCAGGCTTTCATGTGAATTGGCCCAAATTAACTTGCATCAATTAGAAATGAAATTTTCACTTATTATAATTATTATTTTTTTTTTTTTTTTTTTTTTTTTTTTTTGTATATGAGTGTTAGTTTTATATTTAGTTAAGTCTGTCTTGTTGTGGATGTGCTGGGCATCCAATCCCTCAGAAATAAAAAAAAAAAGAAATTACCTTTTTTTACTGCAAGTTTTTTGAAAATCTACCTTGATAAAGGGAATATTTAATATTTGGTGTGTGGTTTTAAGGATCTTAGCATGATAAAAGACTGATGGCTCATTCTAATGTGTTAAACATGCACATATTTCAATTATTCCCTGTACTGAGCACCAGTCTACGGCCCTCGATCGGCCCTTTGCTTTGTCTGTGTTTAGATTATGTGGCCCTTGATGAAAAAAGTTTGGACACCCCTGGTCTACATCCATCTCATCCGCTTTGTTTACTGTTGTGCTGTACCACAAAAGGGACCCAGACAGACGCTTGAGTTTGATGTCATGGCTTCACAGCTCTACTACAGCTTCCAGGGTTCTTGCAAACCGTCTAGCGTATTCCGATTCCTGAAGTGGTCGCTGGAGAGAAATAAAATTGAGCGGAGGCACTAGGTGGCGCCAGCCTGGCTACCATAGTGCACCTTTAAATTAAAAACTCATTTGACTGAGCGGTTGGCAGGCGTCCACCACTTTAGTCCCAGCGCGTTGACCCAGAGATGTGATGTAAGCTTAAGTCGCTCTTTCACTTATGGACTGAAATGATTCTATCGATTTTGTGCCAAGTGAGAAGACTCAACATGTTTTTGAACCAAACTTTATCTCATCTCTTTTGCTTGGGTAAAAAAAAAAGAAAACCATTTGTGGTGAAATCTGAGTGAAATATATGTAATATCCACACTTTTTGGGGTTAAACTGGATTGTCTTTTGTTGCTTGTTAAGATAATTCAATGATCAGAGGCCTGTATAACTCTACGGGAGATTCACTGTTTTTGAACGAAATCTCCAAACTTCTGATCCATAAATGTTGAACCTTATATGAGCTACAGCATGAGTCCTATACTGTGATACGAACTCCTCTCTCGGGCTTTAGATTAAACGGTAGAGTGGAGCAGAGAGGGTGAGGGAGATGAGAGGATGTAAAACTTGTGTCTGTGTCCACACTCCACTGTCCTTATAAAAGGCTTCACCGTGAGTTTCAGAGCAGAGTTTATTCCATTTTCCTCGTATGAGTAACATCACCACATACGACTCAGGGCTCACATGGCTCACACTGCACAAACGCTGCTCTCTTTAGGGTCTTTCTGTATCTGGGTGCGGCTCAATGTGGCTACTGTGAACGCACACTTAAACTATACTGTCCTACAAAGACAAAAGACCTTAACTCTTCAGGGTGTGAGACAAAAATTACTTCAAAGTTTCTGTTTTGTCCAGACAAAAGTATAATAGGTAGGGCTCACAAAATTTGACAAACAGTCGCTATAATGAAGAAATATTTGTATCTGAGCTCAAAATTTATCTTTGACTCTTATTTGTCAGTTCCTGTTCTCTCTGCCTTTGCATCATGAGACAAAAATCCGGAGTCGTTCAAATGCAAAAATCAGAAACTTACATGATTATTATTATTATTTGCTTGATTTTCTCCAGACTTCCATCCATTATAAGGACACCTCACCAAGGTCGAGTCATCATGATGTTCGTCTGAAATGATATAGAAGAGCTTCGTGCGGTGACACTTACACAGTTTTATAGTTTACTTTGCAGTATAGTATGTACAGTATTGAATAAATGCATAGTGAGTGTTGAGTGACTGAATAATGAACTGTAAAGCGCTTTGGATATCTTGAAAAGGCGCTCTATATAAATGCGATGATTCTTTAATTAAATAATACTTTCACATTAAAGATAATTTAAGTATAATTGAATGCAAAGGTATATTTATTTAATGTGTTTAGACCTTGTGCCAAGACCGCAACAAAAAGAAGGAGGTAAGAGGTTAGATTTCAGAATAAAATATATTTACGGACTAAATCACAAACAAAATATACAGTGTTACTTCCTTTTGCCTTTGCACGACTCCTTATTTTTGGCTCGTGATACAAACGCAGAGTACAGGAACTGACAAATAAGGGTCAAAGATTGATTTTGAGCTTAATATTTGTCACGATATTTATTCACACGATAAAGGAGGTCTCAAATACAAACAAAATGACATGAACTCATTGTTGACATACATGAACACAGCCTGTTTGTTACGACCCAGCTCGTTTGGGGTGAGGGAAGTAACAAAAATAAAACCAAGATGTAAAATGGAATAAATTAAGTAATGTTTAATTAACAGGAATGTAAAGGTAAATTAACAAAACACTAAAAATATACAGAAAACAACCTAAACTAAGAAACAGAACAACAGAATAAACAGAGTTTTGTGCCAGAAAAGGGGTCACGCAGGCTTACACAAAAACGAGTGGTAAAACTTAGGGACACACACTAAACTAAAACACAAGTTCCCCAAATTAAACCACATAAACCCACTAACAGAATCGAGTGACCAAATCAAAAAAGGCACAAAACTAAACTAAACTACACACACAAACACAAAACAAAATGGCAGACTGGCCACCAAGGCCAGCAGCCCCGAACAGGTGCTGGTCATCTCCTTAAATAGGGGGAGGTGGCTGCAGGTGAGGTGGGCGTCGACTTGCCCCACCAATCACAGACCAGGACTCCTGCAGCAGGAATTAGGAGAACTTCGCAAAAATCACACAGCAAATTAAACCTAAGGCCTGGGGCCGTAACACTGTTCACGAGTTTCAGGCCCTTTCTTCACTCACACTTCTGCACTAATGTCATCTGAAGTGTGAATTGTCCCAAGATTAATTTTTTTCACCCCTGTGCACTTGTACACTCACAAACTTTAAGCACTTTTAGAGAATGCACACTTGATTTACGTTTGTAGTTTAGTGTGGGTATTGAGAAAACATCTCAGAGTGATGAAAGAATAGCACCGTTATAGTAATTAACAAAACAATTCAAAACAAAAGAACCTGTATGATCCAAAGTCCTTAAGATGTCACTAAACACATAACGAAATGCCCCTGCGTGTGCCTCGTCTGTCTGTCTGTCTCCGTGCTGCTGCTGCTGTCACTCTCGTGTTTACTCTGACTCTGACACCTCCTGTGATCCAGCGCAGGTGCAGCTCTGATCTCGCACAAAAATGATGAGAAAACCAATCAAAACCACCTCACCTCTTCACCCACAGAAGCCTGGCTACACGAGTGAGCGCGGGGAGACTTGCCATTTGTCAGGATTGTCAAAAGTATTGAAAATCAGATACAAATCAATACTAAAAAGGTGCAGGTATTGATACTAAAAAAGTCACGTTCACAGGATAGAAATAAACCATTCCTGAATAGCTTTAGAATGACCTTGAGACTGTATCAGAACAAGTATAAGAGCACATAGACTCGTATACGCCCATGGACCACTGAGGGATTAACAGAAAAAAAGTATGATGATTTAATGTTGAAAATCACATTCTATTGTCTAGAGCTATGTTCAGACTGCAGTTTGAAGTGACCCAAATCCGATTTTCTTGCTCCTATGTGCCCTGTATCTGATCTTTTAATGACACTTTGAACGACACAGATCCTATTTCTTCAAATGTGACCCAGACCACTCGGATATGTGCTCCTAAAACCGAGATATATTCAATCATTTGACATGCGACTTCAGTCTGAACGGCCAGGTCACATTCATCCCACCTACACGTCATATATGCACACAAACATTCTTCTCGTCATACAAAAACTCCACACCCACACGTTCTTTTCTACGGACGTTGCTGAACCCACAAAACACCATGGCCAAAAACTTTGTCCTTCTCCTTCTTAATCTCCTCCTTAAAACAAATAATCTGTACGTTCTGGCTCCCTTACAACAGCGACTTAAAAATCTCCAGGTGCTCATTGCTGCGTCCATGTTTAGGTGACTTTCGTAAACACCGAGTGCACTCAATGTATGTGACGTCGTTGTGTCCTCCTATGTGCATGCGGGACACTTTTGGGGCATTGAAAGCAAAATCCCGATCCCTCGCTCAACCTTGATTACGAATTTAAAACGTCAATGCCAAAGCAAAAGGCACCAGCTGTTCACCAAGAAACACCTTCCACTGCAGAGAGACCAAGACGTGATGTTGCTGTAAAACCACAAGAACAAGAAAGTGCGAGCTCAGTCTGTTTGTCTTCTGAACCTCTCGCTTAACAAACGGGATCTGATGGCGGGATTTGATGTCGCTCCACATACAAAATGTTCACTGCAAACTCAGGATGATTTCTTCAGCAGCCAAAGTTTTCCTTTTCGGTCCTTCCCTGTGTATCAATCCCGCCCATCACCGTCGCCTTTCACTATTTTTCAATTCTGTTGGGAAGGGAAACAGTTTGAAGGGAGGTTTGCAGTCACACAGATCTGATCCCCTTTTGCATTTATGGAATCTCCCGAAGCCCATTTCTCGAGCCGTTTTCCGCTGTTAGGATCCAACATCCACACAATTACGATGTACGAATCCCAAAACTAAAATATGACAATATCAGAACCAGAAACAAAAACGATATGGTTCAAAAGACTAGACGCATCCCACTGGGAAAACAAAAAATCCTTCCCAGTATGTAATGCACGATGGCCAAAAATCCAAAATTCGTGATGTATGTATTGGAAATATGAACGACCTAAGCCCCCTGCAGTCTGAACATATCCTAAATATTGTTTTTTATTATCATTGTGGTATCGGTATTGAGTATTAAGTCTGTTCTTTAATATATAAGTCAAGTTTGAAGTTTTAGCAGCTCTGATACTACAATGATTAAAAATGATTAAAAACTCTTTATTTAGACAACAGAATGTGATTTTCAACATTAAATCATCATACTTTCTTTTATATTCCCATGTGGTCTTATTTCGGTGTAATTCCTCAGTGGTCCAGGTCAGTTTTAGTATCAAGTCGTATCTGATATTTAAAACTTTTACCCCACCTCCCAAGTCCAAGTCCAAATACAGATACAAATGTACTTTTACTGCACTGTTCAGCCCAGAGACAAACTTCGCATTGTGAGTTCTAACCTCAGGCTGGCTCGACCTTCACACCGAATTCATCTTTGTTTGAGAAAGCGGTGAAAAATCATGACAGTTTTCCAGTACAAAAGCTGTGGATAAGTAAAAAGAGTGGGTTAGGCCGAGGAGCTGTCCGTGGTGCTGGAGAAATATACTGTGTGAGGAAAGATTATAGAAATGTGAGTCTTTTCAGCGCCGCGTGTTTGTTTAACTTATCCTTCAACCTGAAAGCAAGAATTTTTCCGTGGAGCAGGTTGAGGTTGACGGTCAGATTCCTCCCTAAGACTGAGCTTGTGTCCTTGAGCAATGCACTAATGTAGCTAGCTGCTTATAGAGGGAGTATTACACTTCTTTGGGGTATTTATTGCGAACATATAACATATTTTGATCACCATGTTACTTTTTATTGTTGTATAAATGTTTTCTTTGCTGAGAATGACTTAAAGGTTGTATAGAGGATTTTTTTAAGGGAAGTGAAATACAGCGACAGTCCTTTTACAAATGTTGTGCATGCGTGACACCACCTTCCTCCTCCACAGCTCCTCAGTTTTTAGATTCTTTGTCTGCTTCAGTCACGCAATCGCTGAAAGGAATCTCCAACAATCACCTCAGTTTGGCTTCGGTCTTTTTCCTCTTCCCTTCTTCTTTCAGCGACCTCAAAAACGGACTTTCTTTTACAGCGAACTGGTCGTGGATTCTCGTCCGCCATCGCAACAAACTTTGTGCGAACTGCGAGGAAGCGACAGAAAAAGCCTCTAAGAACCGCTGCATAGTTACCCTAGAAACATAGTTTGATTGACAACCTAACAGCCAATAGAAAATGAGGTAGCCTGGTTTTCTATTGGCTGATGTTTATCTGGCCTCACTACATCCACAGTTGATAGATTTTCATTCTTTTTTTTTTTTTTTTTTGGTCATAATTACAAGGCTTCTGCGTCTCTGTTATGGTATTTTAAACTTTCATTGACAATTTGAAACAAAAAAAAAAATCCTCCATACAATCTTTAAGTAAATGTTTACTCTCTGCTCTAATTCTCTCCCCTTTCAGAGCACGATTAGGACTAGTATTGAAACAGAACCAATGAAAGATCACATGTATAATAAACAAATACGATTACTTTGTGTTGAAAATGACAATCTTGTTTAAAAAGATATATACTTGAGTCTATTTTTTAGCCCTTCCACCACCGGACATGTTTTACATAACCGTGCATAACTTTCCAGTCATAAAAGATAGAAATTTACTTTTTTCCCTTGCGGCTTGTCCTACTTCACGTGCACGCTGCGTGATGACATAGGACAAACGAGTGTCCAATAGGAACTTTGTTTTCTGCCAAACATCTGTGCTCCGTCCATTTTGATCGGTCCAAACTTTGTCAAAGAGTGTAGTGAGTCAAAATGGTCGACTGCTCTAAGAATCTGTGTTCGTAACAAATGAGAAAGCCGCTCTAAGTGCAGTGATTTCTCAAATAAATGGCAAATTACACATCTTGGTCTGTGTAATTGCGCTTTCAGTCAAAATGTACAAATACAAATTTAATAAACACCATGGAAATGCAGGAAGTGATGTGGCTCTGTGCCCTGGACCTGACATGAGCTGTTTCCATGACTGACACCAGGAAAGTCATGGGGCCATTGCACTTTTTTTGTTTTGTTTTGAGGGCAATACGCATATTTTTAGTTTATTTACAGACTTGATATTTCACACTTTTGTAGCTAAGGCTTGAAATTAAGCATTTGTTATATCCAAAAAGTTGTTCATACATGTTTGCTGTGTGTTTTGTATGAAAGAGTATATATTTATAATTATGATAGTTATTCATATTTGTTATTATAAGTAGTAATGATTTACACAGTTTGTTTCATATTTACTTCATTCAGGATTGTGCAATAAGTAAGTATGTCTTTATTTATACTCTAGTGCTTTTCACAGACATGTGTCACAAAGACGCTTTACAGAACATTTACAGATTCATTATTTTTTTCTCTCCACACCCGGTGATGGTAAACTACTACTGTAGCCACAGCTGCCCTGGGGCAGACTGACGGAAGCACGGCTGCAATGCCAATCGGCGCCATCGGCCCCTCCGACCACCACCATCACTTACGCACACAACACTTTCATACTATGTCGGTGAAGTGTCTTGCCTAAGGACCTGATTTACCCAGTGGTCTCCCATACTCCCATAGCACAAACCAGGCCCGGCCCTGCTTAGCTTCTGAGATCTGACGGGATCAGGCTTTGTCAAGCCAGTACGGCTAATTAGTTATTATTAGTAGTAATGATTTACACAGTTTGTTTACTATTTACCTGTTCATTCAGGATTGTGCAGTATCACATACACAAGGTGAGGGGCATTTTGGGGGTAAAGAAGTTTTGCATTTTATCATCAAATGTGGCATTTCATGAAAATTCTATAATCCAAGATGACCGCCAGTATATGACATCATAATATGCAAATTAGATGGGTAAATTGAATCACTCCATAAACTTTAGGTCATCCTTAATATTTCTCTAACTTACAGAAAGTCTTTATCTGTATTTGTTATCACTTTTAAGTTATTAAGGCTTGAAATTAAAATGTCAAAATCAAACCTTTTAGGAAAAATCGCTTGCACCTAAAGGGTTAATGGTTACATATGTTAAATGACCGAACACTATTGTATAAAAGAGACACAGTGTCTGTTGATACAAAATCTCAGATCTGTTCATGAATGTGAAAGGAACGTGACTTTTGGTGGATTGCATTGATTCTTACGGTAGAACGCTCAAGTGTACAGTCCCAACATGGCCTCCAACTTCTATGTATTTCTACGCAAAGTATCAGCATCACCCTCTCCTATTCCCCGTCTCTTTTCCCTCCCCGTCCTCCCTCTCTCCTCTCTCTCTCTCTCTCTCTCTCTCTCTCTTCTCTTAACAAGCCCACACATCATCATAATGTGTAATCACGTATCATTTCCAAAGCCGGGGACGTTGGACGGGCCCGGCGCAGTCATCCGTCACTCTGAAGCACGAGAATCACTCACGGCATCACGAGTATCCGACATAAATCCATCTCCGCGGCCAAAGTCGTACCGGAAACAGCCCCGTCAGCTGTTTCCGAAGCATAAACCCACCGCCACAATTAAACACACACCGAATTAGCTGACTCTGACGTCCCCTTTTATTGCCTGTAATATATTTTTGCTAGTTCGCGGGAATGCGTTATTAGCCTTTCGTTTGGAGTAAAAGTTGGGCGTTTAAAGATTTAATTACAAACAATAGGCCCCATGCTGAGAAGGTAAAAGAATAATTTACGAGCACTCGAATGGAACTACGCCGCGATTATGTTTATGGCTAATTAAAACGGAGGGATGAGGAAACGCGTGCGGCGAAAGTGGAGAAGTTATAAGGAGGGGAAGAGGGAGAGGAGCTGTCCGCGGTGCTGAAGCTCGTGGCGCCGTAATGGAATGTATTGGTAGGGACGTTTTGTATGCTTTATGGAGTATGCAGTAATTATCCATCAAAGTCAAAGGAAAACCTGTGTTACAAGACCATAAACATTCAATTCATTTGTAGTTGGGTTTTATATGTAAGAGAGGATACACAAATAATTAGAAGTAAAGCTTTTGTGCGTTTATAAAACCAGAGAAACACGGAGGAAGAGCTGTTAAACTAAATGTGTAGCGCTGGAGTCAAATAAAGATATTTTTGGTCAAGTTAAAGACATGTTCTGATCGGTTAGTCGGTGAAAAATCATTAAGAAGTTGCCGATACGATACATACTTCGATACAGTGCACTTTCGATTTGATATGATGTTTGTAAATCGATTCGAGTAAAAAATAAAGGCTAAATCATGGTTGTGATACTAAAGGTTTTTGTTAAACTGGTTCTTCTGCAAAGTGCATATGAAACACAAACATTTTAATCATCAAAATAGTGAAAATGTCAAACGTGTCGCATAAAAATATAAAATACATGGGCCACAGTGCGATACATATCTCGATACAACACACTTTCGATTTGATACGATGTGTTTTAAATTGATTCAAATAAAAAATAAAGTCTAAATCATGGCTGTGATACTAAAAGTCTTTGTTAAACCACTTCTTGTGCAAAGTTCATATGAAACAATTTTTTAATTTTTATTTATTTATGTATTTATTTTAGTAGTAGAGTAGAGAGATTTACATTCTTATACAATGGAACTCACTCATTTTAATCCTCAAAATTGTGGAAATGTCAAATGTGTTGCACAAAAAAGTGTCCTTCCTCTGAACAAGCAACAAAACTGTAGCTCTGTAACTAAATAATTTCGTAAAATGTACCAAAAATTACTCTTGGCAACATATCGATGCACCAGCCCATGATATCGATACTGTATCATCACATTAAACGATAAAATATATGATTTTGATATTTTTGCACACCCCTAGTATCTTTATGTATCTGACCCAAACTGCATTCACAAGACTCAGTTTCCTTCTCTTCTTCTTCTCTTCCTACTTCTCGTTCTCCCCTCCATCTTCTTCCTCCTCAAAACAGTGAAAATGTCAAATGTGTCGCATAAAACAGTTTCCTTCTTCTAAACTATAAAACTGTAGTGCAATAACAAAATGATTTAGTAAAATAAACCAAAAAATATATATATCGATATATCGATGCAGCAGCCCATGATATCAATACTGTATCATTAGGAATGTAATAATTTTCAAATCTCATGGTACAATATTTATTGCGATATTTTGAAGAGGTCTAATATAATTAGATGGGACTTTTTTCTTTTTCTTTTTTTTGCTTTTAAAATACCTTGACAAGATTTTGTTGTGAATTATTACCGTCATAATCCCAAGAATTCAAGTACAAACATATTTCTTCATGTTGTTTGTGCTGAAATGAATCATGGGATATGTAGTTCTATCTAAAACCACGCATTTAAGCAAAGGAACTTGTGATTCGATATATTGTGAGACATTTGATGATACGATATCACGATATTTCAGTTACTGTTACATCCCTAACACACATTAAACAATACGATATATTAATATTTCGGTATTTTTGCACACCCCAGTATCTTTATGTATCTTACCCAAACTGCACTCACAAGACGTCTCTTCTTCCTACTGTTCTTCTCCTCTTCCTACTTCTCTTTCTCCCCTCCCTCCTCTTCCTCCCCTTTCTCTTCCTCTTCTCTCACAATGCTGTGCCTAATTATGTCTAAGTCTGATTTAAAGCGAGACAGTCTGAATGAGGCTGTGAAAGTGAAAGAAATCAAAACTGAGTTAAAGGCTCCAGGAGCTGTCTGTGCTGCTGAACGTAAGACTTAAACTGCACATCTCCTCCTCTTCCTCCCCTCCTCTTCCTCCTCTTCTTTCTTCTCCTCTTCCTGCTCCAGCTTCGCCTCTTCCTCCTCGTTATCTTTATCCTCCTCGTCATCCTATCTTCTTCCTCTCCTCCACTTTTCCTCTGCCTTCTTCAGTGCCTTCTCCTCCTGCTCCTCCTTCTCCTCTTTGTCCTTCTACCTTCTTTCTCTCCTCTTCCTCCCCTTCTCCTCCTCCTCTTCTTACTCCTTCTCCTCTTCCTCCTCGCCATCTTTATCGTCCTCCTTGTCCCATCTTCTTTCTCTCCTCCACTTTTTTCCTCTGCCTTCTTCGGTGCCTTCTCTTCCTGCTTCTACTTCTCCTCTTCCTCCTCACCCTCTTTATCCTCCTCATCCTTCTACCTTCTTTCTATCCTCCTCTTCCTCCCCTCCTCTTCTTTCTCCTTCTCTTCCTACTCCTCCTTCTCCTCTTCTTCCTCACCCTCCTTCTCCTCCTCATCCTTCTACCTTCTTTCTATCCTCCTCTTCCTCCCCTTCTCCTCCTCTTCTTTCTCCTTCTCCTCTTCCTCCTCACCTCGTCCTCCTACCTTCATTCTCTCCTCCTCTTCCTCTTCTACCTTCTTCAGTGGCTACTCTTCTTCTCCTCCCCCTTCTTTTCCTCCTCATTCTTCTCCTCCTCTTTCTTATCTTCTTCCACTTTTCCTCCTCCAGCTCTTCCTCCTTCTCATCCCACTCCTCCATCTTCTCTTCCTTCTTCCCCTCCTACTCGTCTTTCTCCTTCTCTTCCTCCTCCCCCTTCTCACCCTCCTCCTTTTCTTCCTCCACCCCCTCGTTCTTCTCATCCTCATCTACTTTCACTCTGCCTCTTCTGGCTCTTCCTCCTTCTCTTCCTCCTTCGTGTTCTTCTCCCCTTCTCCTTCTCTTCCTCATCTTCTTCCACTCTTCCTGCTCCAGCTCTTCCTGTTCCTCCACCTTCTCTTTCCTCCTTCTCATCCTTCCTCCACCTTCTCTTCATCCTCCCCTCCTGTTTTTCTTTTCTCTCCCACTCCTCCTCCCCCTCTCCCTTCTTCTCTTCCTCCTCTACTCCTTCTTCTCCTCTTTCTCCTCTGCCTCTTCCTCCTTCTCATCCCTTTTCTCCTCCTCCTTCTACTCTTCTTTCTGTCCTCCTCTCCCTCCTCCTTTTCCTCCTCCTCATTTTCTTCCTCTACCTCTTCCTCCTTTTCCTCCTTTCTTTTCTCAGAATAGTGTGCCTAATTATGCCACACATCAACAGGTATCGCCCCAAAATGTGCTCCTCCTCTTTCTCCTTCATCCTTCTTCTCTTTCTCTTCTTCCTTCTCATTACCCTCCTCATTCTCCTCTTCATCCTCAGCCTCTTTATCCATTTCATTCCCCTTTTGTTCATTCACCTTCTCCATTTCCTCCTCTTCTGTCTCCTATCCTTCTCCACTTCCTCATATTGGTTCCTCTCCTCTTTCTCTTCCTTCACCGCCTCCTCCTCTTCCTCCTCCTCTTCCTCCTTCCCCTCTTTCCTCAGAACAGTGTGCCTAATGATGTCTAAGTCTGATTTAAAGTGAGACGGTGTGAACGAGGCTGTGCGAGTGGTCAAAGGGAACGCATCAGGAGTGAGTTATGGTCTCGAGGAGCTGTCCGTGGTGCTGAATGCAGAGGCTATCAGCACCAGTGGGTTTTACTTTAACACAAAGGGACAGGGGGAAATATATATAGGATCCTTTCAATGCTTTCAGTGTTTAACCGTGTCTATTAAAGTCTCCAAACCGGATTTTTACCGTCTTGTAAAAAATGAGGGAAAACTTGCTCATTTTAAACGGTCCGAAGTTCGCGGCGTCCTCATGATTCACCGAGATGAGTTTTTTTTTTACATTTTCAGAGACCAGAGCAGAGTTTTGCCGTTACAGTGATGTTAACAACTAGCATGCTAACTGTGCACTTTCTGATTCTCGGATATTACAGCTTCTCTCGGACTTCTTTTGACCTCAAGAGCTGCTTATAGGCGAGTTTCGTTGTTGACAAAAGCGCGCGTTGCATGCTGGGAATTATTTTGGTCGGCGGCAAGAAACACTAATTCAACATGACGGACGGAGCGAGAAAACACGTAAAGGGTATTGATCCCGGTTATTTATCCACTCTAACGGCAGAGGACCCAAGACCATTTGACCAGAAATTGGTCATAAGCATCGATGGAGCCAAATCACCCTTTTCAACCCCTTACAAAGCCTGGACCAAACCAAATTTCTGGTCGGAATCGCCAACTACCTGGACAAATATTCACTTTGGCGATATCCACAATGACTTGGTGGAAACTCCTGGGCCATTCACAGCAGAAAAGATGAAAACCTCCAAGAGTCTCGATGTGTTGTTGAACTTGTTGGAGTCCACGGTTTGTTAGGATCTTCTACGTTTGCTCTGCGAATGTTTGAAAGCCGTTTAATTCACCGTTTGCGGTTCTTTTCACTCGGAATACGAATACGACATTTTCCTTCTTCCGTGCTTCTATTTGTGCATCCGATAATGCAGCAGGAATTTACCATTATCGGGGATAAATACGTGAGGTTACGCACTGTGTTTGACGCTATCCTTTTTCTTGCCTCCGATGAAATATTTCCCAGCATGCAACGCGGGCTTTTAATAACAATGACGTCAGCTGAAACTTACCTATACTACTGTAATTTTCAGAGTCACACCAGCCAAAAAATGTGAAATGAAGAAGAAAAAAACATATATAAGTCACTCCGGACTATAAGTTGCACTTTTTGGGGGAAATTTGTTTTATAAAATCAGAGACCAGGAACCGACATTTTATCTTGAAAGGCGAGTTCTAGTAAAAACAATAGAACAGAGAACAACAAACTGTTAACGTCACATATGAACAGTTCTTCAGATAAACTATAACATAAACAACAGAACAGAACAAGTTTACCAAACTCTCCATCTCACTCCAAATCACTAAATCCATTCAATTCTTCATCCTCTGTGTCACTTCTAAGCAACTCCGTGACCTCCGGAGGTAAACAGAGCGTCGCTTCCTCTTCTGTGTCGCTGTCGTCAGACTCAGTATCAGTTCCAGTTAGAATTATTCCAGCCTTTCTGAATCCCGACAGGATGGTTTTGGTGTCGCTGAAGTCCAGACTTTGTCCATCCAGAGAAGTTACATAGTGCACGTTCCTGGTGTCATAAGTTTCCCACTCACTCCGAACTTTCTTTTTGCTGCTCAATTACCAGTTTTGGTTGCATATTTCTCTACTTGCAGCAGGACAGAGGCTCTTTTTGCAGGAGACATGCGCAGTAGAGTGAAGTGACAGTGGTACAGGAGGAACAGGAGCAGCAGATACTGACACACAAGACTAGAGCCTCTCGCGGCTTCAGTGTGAAAATGTTAATATATAAGTCACAGGAAACACGCAAACCATGAAAAAAAGTGTGACTTATTGTCCGGTATATAAAATTGCTCAAATACGTGTTTTTATTTTTCATTTTTTTAATTAAAGGTACAGTATGTAACATTCTCCATGTAGACAGACATGTGGAGATGGTTTGTGGAGATGCAAGCGTGCTCACAGTAAGGCAGCATGTTTTTTCTAAGCTTTACAGTGTTTAAAACTACCAAAAAGAAAAGGACATTTGATTTTGTGTGACTGAAGGTTCTATATTACACAGACTCATGATCTGTTATAATGTGGTTACCTCATCAAAAACAGACCTAAAGTTGTGTTTTGTTTCATTCACACATGTTTGAGAAACAATTTGTTATTAGTTTGTTTACATCCCCAAATCTCAAAATACTCCGTGTGACCATCCTGGGTTGTCAGAGCCTGATCCCGTCAGATCTCAGAAGCTCAGCAGGGTCGGGCCTGGTCAGTACTTGGATGGGAGACACTGGGAAAATCAGATTCCACAGGGAGGGGCCAGTGGCAAAAACTGTTGTGTCCTTAGGTAAGACACTTCACCCACACTGCCTATATGAAAGTGGTGCGTGAGTAATGGTGGTGATCAGAGGGACTGTGGCTACGATAATATCTTACTACTAGGGATGGGCATGATGAGTCCATTAATCGATAATTGATTATTAAGAATTTCATCGATTACTTTAATTTTAATCGACAAACCGAATGTAGGTTGCTGTGCGTGTGTGTGACCAAACAGGGTCCGTACATGTGTCTCTGCACTCAGAAGGAGCGAGACACAAACAGTGGGTCAGTCTGCAACGTGCCGAAGCACAAATGCGTATTTAACGATGATTTGTACAAGAAATTCCACGCTTTCCGTTC
The DNA here is from genome assembly GCF_026225935.1 of Boleophthalmus pectinirostris. Lineage (NCBI taxonomy): Eukaryota > Metazoa > Chordata > Actinopteri > Gobiiformes > Gobiidae > Boleophthalmus > Boleophthalmus pectinirostris. Next base: position 29,421,622 of record NW_026571095.1, on the reverse strand, counting down.
TGGTCAAGTGTGAGTCCATGTGCACAGTGTATAAAGCAGCACATATGTTTCAGTGTCCAGTAGGAAAAAGTTTTACCAGGTGAGAGTCGCTCAATGTCGATGACGAGTCCCCGTCCCTCCCCCCGTACGGTGTCCTGGTTTTGACAAACGCAAATATGGTCACATTAACCTGTATTCACCTGAGTCGTGCCACATCAGCGACACAAGAGCTGTTTTTTTTCTTCGCTTAGTTTATTTTTTTATTTTTTATTTATTTATTTTTTATTATTAAAGACAGCAGAACATAACATTCAAAAAAACAAAACAAACATCAACGTTTAACAATTGCAATATTCAACATAAAAACAAAAACATAAAGCAACAACCACAACACCACAACAGATACAAAAAGCCCCCCCATTTCCCCCCAACCGCCCACACCAACACAAAGTCAAAACAATATAAATGTGATAGTGCAACATAAATACGCCGCTAGGCTCCCGAACATTGATACACTGCGGCCAATTTATAATTGAAGTTCCTTTTGTCTCTCTTCCTTCCCTTTTTTTTTTTTTTTTTTTTTTTAAATTATAATTTTTTAATGTATTAGTCCCTATACTCAAACTAATATTTATTTTCACCATCATCAGTTCCCCTCATCATCTTTCACCATATGTCACAATCTCAAAAAACATAACCCTAAAGGCATTTCTTTTTATTAATTATTATTATTGTTATTATTATCACTATTATTCCTATTATTATCTTCGCTTAGTTTATGCAAATTAGCCATGTGGTTTTAAGTTTTGTTTCTGTGAGACTTGTGCAAAACTGAATTAAACACATGATAATGTCAAACGGGCTGATGTGGCTCTAGAGTCGTTACGGTTTATATGTCGTAAAGTTGAATTTATTTATGCAGATTAGTAGTGCAGACAGTAATAATAATGATGATAAATTTTAATACAAAAACGTTAATGATTAATCGATAATCGATCGTTAAGTCTTCCGACGATCGATTAAGAAAATTTAATCGAATGTCCATCCCTACTTACCACCACTGGGTATGAAGTTAATGAATAATGATCTATAGAGCGTCTTATATAAAAATAAACTGTATTTACTTTAATTTATTTACTTTAAACTTATTTCTGTTTTTAAACAAAATCTTAAAACATACCTTTTTACTAAAGCCTTTTGTTAATTGTATTTTATTCTTGTTTTATCTTATAAATTCCTGCACTGGTTTTAGCTTGATCCACTGTTTCTGATGCACCTTTTTACTCATTGTTTTTACCTGTAGCACTTTGAGATTATTTTATGTAAAGTGCAATATAAATAAAATGTATTATTATTATTACTTTGTGATGTCATGTAGTGGTAGTTTTCAAGTCAACAGCTCCTCCTTTTACCTTTAGTTCAGGAGAGGGGGACAATTCCAGGGCTGAAATTATCCAAATGATTTTAGAGAATGTGTACGCAGTTTCCTTCTTGTATCACCGCGTGACATCACAAGGTGGAACAGAGTGTTTTCTGTGTGTGTGTTAAACATGTGTGAATGAAACAAAACACAAGTCCAGGTCTGTTTGTTATTAGGAAAGTGATGGCATAGATCAGAAAATAGTGTAATATGGCCCTTCAAATAAAAGACTTTGCTCTCTGCACACACACACACACACACACACACACACACACACACACGCACACACGCACACGCACACACACACACACACACACACACGCGTCTGTCTGCGGTGAGTGATTCATTGATGAGTTTAAACAGTGACCTCCTCCAGCGCTGGACTCTGTGAGCTCTGCTAATTACTGCTGCACTGACACTGCTCAAATAAAAACTCACTCTGTCTCCTCTTTCTCTTTCTCTCTGTCCTCTTTCCTTCTCTCTCTACCCCCTTTCTTTCATTTTTGTATGTGCCTCTCCATCTTCCACTCCTCTCTCTCATTTTCTCTTATCTACTTATCCCCTCTCCCACTTTGTCTCTGTTCTTTCTCTCTCTGTCCCTCTCCTCTCTTCCTCTTTCTCCCCTTCTGTTTCTCTTTGCCTCTCTCTCTCTTGCTATGATCTTTCTTCTCCTCTCTCTCTCTCTCTCTTCTTTCTTTCTATGTGTCCATTTTCTTTTGTCTTTCTCGCTTTGCTTCTCTCTTCTCTTTCTAGCCCGTCTCCTTTAACTCTTTCTTTCTTGCTCTCTCTCTCTCTCATTCCCTTGTCTCTCTCTACTCTCCTTTCTCTCTCTATCTCTCTCCTTCTCTCTTTCTACTCGCCTCCCTTTCTCTCTCTCTCCTCTCTCTATCCGCTTCTAATTACTGCTGCGCTGACACTCTTCAAATAAAAACTCTCACTCTCCTCTTTCCTTTTTTCCTCTTTCCTTTTCTCTACCCCTCTCACTCTTTTCTCTCTTTACCCCTCTCCCTTCTCTCTCTCTTTACTTACACCCTCTCTTCCACTCTTTTTCCTCTTGTCTCTCTCTCTCTTTGCCTTTTTCCACTTTCTCTCTTCATCTAGCTACGGTCTTTCTTTCACTTTCTCACTCATTCTCTCTCTTCCCTTCTGTCTCCCTCTCATTATGTTGTCTTCTCCTCTCTCTCTCTCTTTCTCGCTCTCTATCCCTTTCCTTCTGTGTTTCTATGATCCTTTCTCTCTCTCTTCTCTTTCTACCCTCTCTCTTTCGCTCTCTCTCTCTCCCTGGTCTCTATCCCTCTCCTTTCTCTCTCTCTTTACCTAGACCCTCTCTTCCGCTCTCTCTTGTCCTTCTTTTCACTTTCTCACACAGTCTCTCTCTCCTCTTCTCTTTCCCTCTCTATTTCTTCTGCGCTCTCTCTTTCTCTGTCCCTTCTGTCTTTTTATGATCCTTCTTTCTCTCTTTGCCTACCCTCTTTCCTCTCTGTCCTCTCATTTCTCTCTCTCCTTCTCTCTTTCCTCTTTCCCCATCTCTCTCTCTCTCTCTTCCCGCTCTCCTTTTCTCTCTCTCTCCCCCTCTCTCTTCGTCAAAACCCTCACACTGCGCGTTGTTTAATTCATACAGGTCGAGGGTTCTTGTTCTGTTTTACATAAAGTCAAAAGAGAAAGAGAGAGAGAGAGCGCTGTGGAGAGAGAGAAGAGAGGGATGAGAAGAAGAGAAAAGAGAGAGGAAAGAGAGGAGGGGCTGGTCCTGGGGGAGAGCTGGGACCCCCCGCCGTAGAAGGACTCAGATGACCTACTTAGACTTTTGTACAAACCTTGAATGAAGTTTCGGAGTAACTCAAAGTGAACTTAAACAGGCTCACGCTTGTACTGACGCAACTCTGTGCACACGGCTATTTTTGGACGATTTTAATGTGCTAATTTATCACTACGTACGTGTGTGTGTGTGTCAAACGGCGTCTATGTTTATGGATTTATTTACTTATTTTGGGCTCGTAATGGTTTGGTTAACATTGGGGTCGTGGGGATTTTTTTGATTTTTGATTATTTATTATTTATAAATCAGGTCTAAATCAGGACTAAACCAGGTCTAAACCAGTCTAAACCAAGTTAAACCAGGTCTTAATCAGGACTAAACCAAGTCTAAACCAGGTCTTAATCTGGTCTAAAATCAGGACTAAACCAGGTCTTAATCAAGGTCTAAATCAGGACTAAGTCAGGTCTAAATCAGGTCTAAACCAGGACTAAACCAGGTCTAAACCAGCTCTAAACCAAGTCTAAACCAGGTCTTAATCAGGTCTAAATCAGGACTAAACCAGGTCTAAACCAGTACTATTTTTTGACCATTTTAATGTGCCAATTTATCACTACGTACGTGTGTGTGTCAAACATCGTCTATTTTTATGGATTTATTTACTTATTTTGGGGTCGTAACGATTTTCTTTATTTAAATTATAATGTAGTTTCCTCGTCAAAACAGACCCGGAGTTATGTTTTGTTTTGTTTCATTCACAAACCTGACGTATTTAGCTGAGTTCTTCTTCTCAAACTAAAAATACTGTTCCACTTTGTGATGTCATGTGGTGATACAGGAAGTGCTACACTGGTTTTTAAATGCCAGACACACTGGGGTAGTGGGGATTTTTTTAAGTTGGGGTACGCAATTTGTGATGTTATAAATCAGTAATATTTGATTTTTTTTATTTTTTTTTCCTTCAAAATGAAGCGGAATCATGTTATTAATATTAACTAAACCAAGACTGAACTAGGAGGACTAAACCAGGTCTAAACCAGGTCTAAACCAGGACTAAACCAGGTCTAAACCAGGTCTAAACCAGGACTAAACCAGGACTAAACCAGGACTAACCAGGTCTAAACCAGGTCTAAACCAGGTCTAAACCAGGTCTAAAACCAGGTCTAAACCAGGAACTAAACCAGGTCTAAACCAGGTCTAAACCAGGACTAAACCAGGTTTAAACCAGGACTAAACCAGGACTAAACAGGTCTAAACCAGGTCTAAACCAGGACTAAAACCAGGACTAAACCAGGACTAAACCAGGTCTAAACCAGGACTAAACAAGGTCTAAACCAGGTCTAAACCAAGGTCTAAATCAGGTCTAAACCAGGACTAAACCAGGTCTAAACCAGGTCTAAACAAAGGTCTAAACCAGGTCTAAACCAGGACTAAACCAGGTCTAACCAGGTCTAAACCAGGTACTAAACCAGGACTGAAACCAGTACTAAACCAGGTCTAAACCAGGATTAAACCAGGTCTAAACCAGGTCTAAACCAGGTACTAACCCAGGACTGAACCAGTACTAAACCAGGTCTAAACCAGGATTAAACCAGGTCTAAATCAGGTCTAAACCAGGTCTAAACAAGGTCTAAATCAGGACTAAACCAGGACTAAACCAGGTCTAAACCAGGTCTAAACCAGGACTAAACAAGGTCTAACCAGGTCTAAACCAGGACTAAACCAGGTCTAAACCAGGTCTTAAACAGGACTAGACCTGGAATTGCCCATCTCTACTGTAGTAAATGTAAAAGGAGGAACAGAGCGTCGTGAGCTGTGGAGATGTAGACAGACTAGTAACAATGGATCACTCAAACATGTGTGAATGAAACAAAACACAACTCCAGGTCTGTTTTTGAGGAGGTAAGAACATTATAACCTGGCTTAAAGTTCACTTGAATCTCTTGTGCGTAATACAGGACCTTTAAATCACAATTTAAATGGTTGCAGTTCAACGCACAGGGACCATCTCCAGGTCTTGAGCTATTTTTGGTCCGGATTTGACTCCTAAGTGCATGTTTAAGGCTAAGTTACACTTTTATTGCCCCTGTAGGGAATTTTGTCCCGTGCACCACCGCTGGGCGCATTGTGTCTCCATGGTAACCAATGAACATTCCTCCATACACATACATGTACGATGTCACTGCCAAATAGTGTTGTAGTGCTCGCCTCAAGACTGTTTTTTTTGTTTTTTTTTTATGGTCTTGGTCTCTTTATGGACTCGACCGTGTTTGGACTCGGTCTTGTCTTGGACACGAGGTCTGACACTCCACAAGAGCGATCATATTTCATTACAGTCGGCAATTAACTTCCTACCGTGATGTGGTTGAAGTGGCCTAATAAAAGTGCACAAACGCATCTGTATTTGTCACAATGTGCAGAGGATAAATCCCACTGTAAAACCAGTAAGAGAATATGACTCCAGTTAGGAACTTGAAAAAACAGGTTTAAAAATTCTTGTCTTGTCTCAGTCTCGACCTTTAAAAGTCTTGGTTTTGTCTCGGTCTTGACCCTCAGAGGTCTTGGTCTTGTCTCGGTCTCGGGACCCTGTGTTCTCAGACTGGTCTTGCTTTCTATTACTGCGATCTTGACTACAACTTCTACTATAAGCATCAATTGTGCATGTTTTTGGTTGATGGGGAAATCCAGAGTGCCCGTCTGGACTATACCCGGACTTAAAGGTTGTATGGAAGATTTTTTTTAGTTTCAAACTGTCAGTGAAAGATTAAAATATCATTACAGAGACGCAGCAGCTTTGTAATTATGATGACCAAAAAAAAAAAAAGAACGAAAATCTATCAACTGTGGACGTGTTGAGGCCAGATAAACATCAGCCAATAGAAAACGAGGCTCCCTCATTTTCTATTGGCTGTTAGGTTGTCAATCAAACTCCCTAGTATAACTGACTCGTCGGAGCGCGGGGATTACGTGGTTACGTTGCTTCCTCGCATTTCGCACAAAGTTTGTCGCGACGGCGGAACGAGAATCCACGACCGGTTCGCCGCAAAAGAAAGTCCGTTTTTGAGGTCGCTGAAAGAAGAAGAGAAGAAGGAGAGAAAGAGCGAAGACAAACTGAGGTGATTCTTGGAGATCTCGTCCAGCGATGGCGCGACCGAAGCAGACGAAGGGTCTAAAACTTGACGCGTCGGTCGCTGAATTACTTCTAGACAGGAAACTTCAACAGTAATTCTGAACGCGCACAAGGACTGTCGCTGTATTTCTCTTCCCTTAAAAAAAAAAATCCTCTATACAACCTTTAAAGGGGCATAAACTGGCCTAGCATGAGAAATAGGTTGATTGTTGTTGGTGATGGTGGTGAAAGGGGGCGTGTAACTTCAGCGACCTGGCTCCTAATTGGCTTTTTTTTCTCTTTTGTTTTGCATTTAGATTTCCAAATATAAAGGTCCTGGGAGCAGATTAGCCGGTGTAACTTCTACCCTCGATGAGCTTCATTTGTCCGCTTCTATTATCCAGCAGTGTGTGATCTGAACATGTCCTCTCACTCTCAGCTTGTGGGTGTTTCCGGTGCCTGGAAGTGAAAGCTGTATTTTTCCTGAATAGAAATGCAGATGCGTGTATAGTTTGGACCGTATAGTGTCTCCTTTGTGTCTCTTCTCATTTACATTTTTACATTTGGAGTGTGTCTGAGGCTCTGATCCGCTCTCCGCTGTAATAATAACAACACCGTGAATCGTGAATGCGGCGTTCTAGTGCAGAGAGCAGAGGTCACAAACATGTTTCTGTTTAATTCAGATGCCCCGGTCTCATTCTCATGTAAATCTCGTTCGTAGAGTGGTCTGGTTTTTCTCTTCTGAACAGATGTGGCTCGCTCTCAGTTACATGTACTCTTACTTGAGTAAACTTTGCACTGTGAATAAATCTACAAGTGACAAAAGCATCATGTGACAATATGAAATGATTTGAACTTCTTCTTGCAGCGCTCCTTCAGATATGATTTTGTCCTTCAAGTTATAAATCAGATGTCACGTTCAGACAGTTACTCTTTAACTTTGTCCTACGCGAATAGATTTCCCAAATACTTTTTACTCTTTGTGCTTTTTACTCGCACAGAACTGGGTAGAGTAGCCAAATATTGTACCCAAGAAAAGAAAAGAGTAATGTTAGGCTACGCTGATATGATGTGGCGTCGCGTCTTCGCTTTTTATTCCGCGATTTTCCTTTTTCGGACGCAAGTAAAATCTGCGTGATTTATTTTCGCTTGTTATTATTATAGAAAAGAAATATTTACTTTTTTGTGTTATATCTATGTATTTATGTTCTGTCCGAAATAAACAGCTATTGATTCTTTTCATTTAGACGAGCGTTTTCAGGAGGAAATCTGCGTGCATACGGTGACGCAAAAGTGTGTAGAATTCGATTGGGTTTGCATGCCAGGCGGCTCGGTGGTGATGTATGTGACGTAAAAAGTGTACGCGACGTGAGCAGATTGGACCACAATCCGTGTATCATTCGTTCATTCGTTTTTCAATATAAAACCAAAAATAAGAAAAAACAACCGTTTTCTTCGTTATTTGTCTCCAAAACCAAAATGAAAAAACGGATAACGATTCGTTTTTTCAGTTTTCGATTTTGTGTTTAAATGAAGAATGGAAAAAACGGATAACGGCCGTTTCCCGTTTACGTGACTTCAGTGACTGCGATGCCGAACTTTTGCACCGCATACGGACTGAACCGGGACTGATCCAGGTCCAGACCAGAGCGGGACTGAGACCAGGACCAGACCGGGACCAGAGCGGGACTGAGACCGGGACCAGAGCGGGACTGAGACCGGGACCAGACCGGGGGACCAGGGCGGACTCCGAGCTTTGACTCTGAGCCTCCACGGGGTCCGAGCCTCAGCTTCGAGCTCCGGCCCTGCCGTGGGCTCTGAGCCTCCGGTCTGGTCCCGGTCTGGTCCTGGTCTTGTCTCGGTTTCGGTCTCAGGCCCGCTCTGGTCTCGGTCTGGTCCCGGTCTCAGTCCCACTCTGGTCCCGGTCTCAGGTCCCGGTCCCGGTCTCAGTCCCGCTCTGGTCTCGGTCTGGTCTCGGACCTGGATCCAGTCCTGTATCCTGCATCGCAGTCATCAAGTCACGTAAACGGGAAACCGTTATCCGTTTTTTCCATTTTTCATTTAAACACAAAATCGAAAACTGAAAAAACAAATCGTTATCCGTTTTTTCATTTTGGTTTTGGAGACAAATAACGAAGAAAACGGTTGTTTTTTCGTTTTCTTATTTTTAATTTTATACTGAAAAACGAATGAACGAATGATACACGGATTGACCAGAGTTTTGCATTTTGGGCAGTGTAGATGGAAACGCGACGGCGAAGCATATTCAACTTTTCCACCCTGGAGCGTGGTTTCAGATTTTTGCATTTTTAAGCCCCAAAAACGTTGTCACCGTCTAAACGAAACGAAAGGATAAAAATATTTGTCGTTTTTACCCGCAAGCGTTTTCGTGTAAACAGGCCCTTAGTCTATAAGCTACAAAAGCTTTATGTCAACAATATGAAATGATTGGAACCTTTGTGTTTCTTGCAGCGCTCCTTCAGATTTGACTTTGTGGATTATTTAATGTTTTGTCCTTCAAATTACTTTAACTTCAAATGACATAAATCAGATGTCACACGTGGACAGTTCCTCTTTAAGTTCGTCTTACTTGAATAGTAGTTTTCCCAAACGTTTTTTACTCTTTGTGAAATTTCTTGGACCAGTTATTATAGCACAGAAATGAGTGGAGTTGCCAAATATTACACCGACGTAAGAGTAATGTTACTCACAAAATAATATTACTCAAGTAGAAGTACGAAGTAGGGATGTAAACAATAGCCGAAATATCGTCATATCGTTTCATCAAAGTTCTCACAATTATATCGTGGGCCATCACAATAAATCGAATTACAAGTCTCCTCGCTTAAATTAATAGTCGGTGGTGCAGCAACAGCTAAAAAACGGACGGAACTACATAGACCATGATCCTTTGCTCCATTTCAGTGCAGACTACATGAAGAAATAACAGTTCTAAGCACTTTTAAATCTTAGCTCTTTGGATTAAGTCAAAAATTCACAGTTTTGTTCGCCTCCACGAAACATCGCAATAAATATCGTACATTGAGACGTACATCGTGAAAATATTGCACTGAGAGATTTGGATATTGTTACATCTCTAGTACAAAGTAGTGGTCCAAGACATTACTCATAAGAAAAAATGTATGTGTGGGTGAGGGGCTACTGCTTATGTACAGTAAGAGTAACTTGAAGAGTAATTTGAAGTGAATCTAACTGGAAGGACAAAACATAAATAATAAATAAGTCGCAGAATCTGGTGTTTTCGAAGGACAGACACAAAAATGAGAGAACGCTTGCGGGTAAAAACGACAAAATATTTTATCGGAAGTGCCTTTTTTGTTTAGACGGTGACGGCGTTTTTGGGGCTTAAAAAAGCAAAAATCTGAAACCAAACTCCAGAGTGGAAAAGTTGAATACTTTCCGCCGTAGCGTTTCCGTCTACACTGCCCAAGACGCAAAACTCTGGTCAGATCTGCTCACGTCGCGTACACGTTTACAGTACACAGAAACAAACACGTCGGATTACATGCATACCCGATCTAATTCCCCACTCTTTTGCGTCACCGTATACACACAGATTTCTTCCCGAAAACGCTCGTCTAAACGCGGAATAAAAAGTGAAGACACGGCGGCACTTTTGCATCTTCTGCTCGGACCGTCGTCTTATAAACGTAGCCTAAATCATGTGTGAAGGAGCACCGCAAGAAACACAAATGTTCTAACCATATTATATCGTCAACATAGAGCTTTTGTCACTCACAGTGGGAAGAGGAACTACAACTTTTACTCAAGTAAGAGTACTGTAACTTCAAAGAGAAAACCGATGCTGCTAGAAAAGTAAATGTTCAAGTAAATAATATGAGTTAATGTAGCCTCTTTCCTTGACTAATATTATTTTGAGGTGATGTTATTCTTACTCGAGTACGTTTTTTGGCTCCTGTGCTCTTTGGCGCCTCTGACTAACCTTTATATTTGTGTTTTTGTGTGTTGTAGGATCCAGTCGGGCTCGTACCTGAGCACGGGCTGGTTCACTCTGATCCTGGCCATGGACATGTGCAAAGAGATCCACGTGTACGGCATGATCAACCACACCTACTGCAAGTAAGGAACAACTCATACAGCATCCTGATACTACGACGTCAACACAAACAACCTTTATTTAGTGATATAATGTGATTTTCAGCTTTAAATAATCATCCAAGTAGGTTTCTTAGTGGTACATGGGCAAAAACTGAAAAAAAAATCCATCCAAACTCGAGACGATCCAACCACAGCTGCAAATTTGTAGCAATTTGCAGACATCTCTTCTCAAAAATTCTCGTAATATTCAGAACATAAATAATACAGAACTTCTTTTACCTGAGATAAGTAATAGTTTGTTGCTTCGACTGTTGATTTTGTTCAAGTCTGTGCTATTTCTCAAGACTCTTTTGTTGGTTTTTTCCAAGCTGTCATGTTTGTTTTGCTTTTAACGCTTTCCCCCATGAAGACGACATTTGACGAATGACGACTTTTGACACCTCCGCTGTATCACTAAAGACGTTTTGACGACCTTTAGAAATTGGCTCGGTTTTAACATTTAAAAATGAGACTGCGAAAGTGTGGATTTCAAAACGAACCTACAAGAATTGATCATAGGATGAACTTTATTTTTTTGAAAGTATATGTTTTTGCGATGACAAACACGTTGCAATCTAAATGATAGTTATTGTAATGAATATTTGGAAAAATAATGTTGTTCCAAATATAATTTAATACTTATGATATAACTTGTAAATTATTAATATGAACGGTATTTTTGCCGTAACTTTCGTCACCTGACAAGCTCGAGATCAAACGGTAACAGTCGACGCACAAGCAGAGTTCTGTAGTGCAGTTAAGGACAGAAAAATGGCGAGTGTTAAAAGTACGAAAAGTTGACAGAGAGTGTGGAGTTTTCAAAGAACAGAGGACGACCAATTATTTTTTTGTTCAACGTAAGGACCGTGCAGTTTGTCTGATATTTAAAGAAAGTGTGACGGTTGTTAAAGAATATAGGCCCTATGTGACCTGTATCTGATCTTTTAATGACAGTCTGAACGACACAGATCTGTTTTTTTTAAATGCGACCCAGGACACTTGGATATGTGCTTCTGAAACCGATACATATCTGATCTTTTGACATGCGACTTCAGTCTGAACGGCCAAAGTGCATTCATCCGACCTACACGTTATCAACAAGCAACAAACGTCACTATTCTGAGCTGAAGTAGGTGAAAATTGTTAATGAACTCCGTGTCACTGAAGCGAAGCACATCACCACTCACCACTCTTGGCTACGTCTCCACATCCACACGTTCCTTTCAACGGACGTCGCTGCCGCTGTCCCACAAAACACCACGGCCAAAAACCTCGTCCTTCTCCTTCTCAATCTCCTCCTTAAAACAAGTAAGTTGTTCATGTTCTGGCTCCGGAACGAGAGGAACTTTAAAATCTCCAGGTGCTCAATGCTCGCGTCCATGTTTGGACAACTTCTGTAAACACAGAGCACGCTCGCTGCGGTTTGACGTCATCGTGTCTCCAGTGCGGGACACTTTCGGGCCGTTTAATGTTCACACTGGAGTCACATACAAGTCACATTTAATTGGAAAAGGGCCCAGTCAAGCAGAAGTAAACAGCAAGGCCAAAAATTCAAGTTAATGCATCTGATATAAAAATGTATTGAACAGATACATATGTACTCTAGTTTATGAAACTGTTGACCTTTTTTCTGTACCCATTTTTGGTTCTAAAAGTTACATATGTTTTAAACAGACCATGTATGAAACATGGAACAAAAATTATTTCCCAAATTTCAAAGACCTGCAAAATCATGTAAATAAACTGATGTATTTCATCATATCTTGTGTTATTCCATCTTTGAACTGTTGATGAAGGTACATGATTTTTCAAAAAAAAAATTTAAAATGATAAAACTTTCTTGGAAGGACTGACATATTTTATAGAAATAGTTTCCTTTCATTTTGAAGTAATATTAAAGTATTTGGAAGAAAAAAGCGACAAATTATGTAAAATCATGCACCTTCTACTTGTTTGAACAATTTTCCCTCCGTTACTTTTCCCTCCGTTACCATGACCTTTCTTAATAAAAAAATCTCATGACTCAAAAAGTAAGAGGTTTTTTAACCTAATCTTGTACCATATGGTAGAAAACTATATGAAGTAAATATTCAAACCAGTTTGTTAAGGATATGTAAGTGAGAACCAAGAGTTATCACTGTTTGTATTTATTGCCCAAAAAGTGCTGCATATTTCATTCCCTCCGTTACCGACATGAGTTTTTAAATTTTTTGTCAACAACTTGAAAGAATATCACAGGTTTAACTTTACCCTGTTGGAGTGTAACTCTTTCCTACATTCTGATACTTTACTTATTTCAATAGTCCCTCTAGTTTCTGAATAAGAGACATTTGAATGTAAAAAATCTGCCCCTGTTTCCCTCCGTTACCACTTGACCGGACCCAGATGTGAACGACCTCGCAAAAAAAAAAATCAGATTTCACTAAAAAATCCGACTTGAGCGTTAAACCCTGCAGTCTGAACGTAGCCTAAATCCATTTTTATTTACAGTCGTTGTGTTGGACCAGAAGTGTCACCATCACTTAAAAATCCCGTAAGGAGTGTGCTGTGAATCTGGAGAAGCAGAGGACAGCAGGGGGCGCTGTAGAGTCCAGTCGGGCCGTGGACTCTTGAGCCGCTCAACCAAAACTGGGACAAAACCGAAACCAAACCTGGCAACGTTTCACTCGTTCATTAAGTTGGAGTTATTTTCAGAACCACACAGGGACTTGTTGACAATACCTGCAAAATATGACCACCCGACTCCCCTCCGCTCCCTCAGGTCCCGTTTCTTTTAGCTTCCTCATTTCTCTCCTTTTTTCTAACTCACCCTCCCGCTCCTCCCCTCTTTCTCCACCTCCCTTCCTCCCTTCGTTATCCTCCTCTCCTCCTCCGTCTCTCCCTCTCTGTCTCTCTCATTTCTCTTCATCCTCCTCTACCCGCATTTCTTTATTTAGCTTTACACTCTCCCATCTTCTCTCCACCTCCTTCCATCCCTCTCTCCTTCACTCTCTTCCTCCGTCTCTCTCTCTTCCTCTTTCTTTTTTCCCAACCTCCATCCCTTTCATCTTTGTCATAATAAACAGCACACATAGCACAGGGCAGACCTTTTTCCTTCCGTCGCTTTCTCTCCTTCTTCCAACATCCCTCTCTTTCTCTCTCACTCTCTCCTCTCTTTCTCTTTCTCAATCCCTTCCTCAATCCCTCTCTCCTCTCTTCCTCCTCCCTCCCTCAGACTCTTTCCCTCCATCTCTTTCTCTCCCAACGTCCCTCTCTTTCATTCTCTCTCTCCCCTTTTCTTTCTTCTTCCTTCTCTTTTTTTCTATGTCCGTCTTTAGCACTCAATCCCTCCCTTTCTCTTTCTCTTTCCCAACATCTCTCTCTCTCTCTCTCTCTCCCTTCCCTCCCTCTCTCTCTCTCTCCTTCCCTCCCTTTTTCTCTCTCCTTCCCTCCATCCCTCTCTTCTCACTCTCTGTCCCAACCTCCTCCTTCTCTTTCTCTCTCTAACAACCTCCCTCCTTCTCTTTCATTCTCTCTCTTCTCTCTCTCCTCTCTTTCTCCTCCCTCCCTCCCTTCATCCCCCTCTCTTTGTTATAATAAACAGAACACATAGCTCAGGGCAGATGCTTTCCCTCCATTTCTTTCTCTCTCTCCCTTTCCCAACAACCGTCTCTTTCATTCTCTCTCTCTCCCTTTCTCTCTTCTCTTTCTCTCCTGTTCTCTTTCCCAACATCCCTCCCTTTCTCTCTCTCTCTCTTCCTGCCTTCTTTCCTTCCTCTCCCTCACTCTCTCCTCTCCCTCTCTCTTCTTTCTTCTCTCTCTCTCTATCTCCTTCCTTCTCTTTCCTCTCTCTTCCTTTCTCATTCTCTCTTCTCTCTCTCTCCTTCCTCTTTCTCTTTCCGTACCTCCCTCCCTCTCTCCTCCCTCTTTGTCCCAGCCTCCTCCCTCTTTCTCTCTCTAACCAATTCCCTCCTTCTCTCTCCTCTCTCTCTTCTCCCCTCTCTCTTTTCCTCCTCTTCTCCCTCTCTCTTGTCCCCTTTTCTTTCTTCTTTCCCAGCATCCCTCCTTCTTCTCTCTCTCTCTACCTCCCTCTGTCCCCTTCTCTCTCTCTCTCCTCACTCTCCCTTCCTCTCTCCTTTCTCTCTCTACCAATCCTCCTCCTTCTCTTTCATTCTCTCTCCCTTTCTCTCTCTCTTCCTTCTTTTTCCCAGCATCTCTCTCTCTCCTCTTTCTTCTGCTTCTTCTTCTGTCCTCCCTCTCTTTCTCTCTCCTTTCTCTGACCATCTCTCCTCCTCTTTGTCCCTCCTCCTCCCTCTCTTTCTCTCTCTACTCACCCCTCCTTCTCTTTCATTCTCTCTCCCCTTTCTCTCTCTCTTCCTTTCTCTTTCCCACATCTCTCCTTTCTCTCGCCTTCCTGTCCTCTCTCCTCTCTTCTCTCCCTCCCTCTCTTTATTCCTTCCCCTTTCTTCTTCTTTCTTCTCTTTCTCTTCTATCCCCCTCCCTTTCCTTCCCCAGCATCCTTCCTCTCTCTCCTCTCTCTCCCTTCCTCTTTCTCTTTCCGTACCGCCGTCCCTCTTCTCCCTCTTTGTCCCAGCTTCCTCCCTCTTTCTCTCTCTACCAGCCTCCCACCCTCTCTTTCATTCTCTCTCTCTCCCCTTTCTTCTTCTTTCTTCTCTTTCTCTTCTCTTTTTCCCAGCATCCCTCCTCTTCTCCTTCCTCCTTCTTCTCACTCACTACCTCCCTCTGTCCCACTCCTTCTCTTCTCCTTCTTCCTTCTTTCCTTCTCTCCCTCACTCTCTCTTCCCTCTCTCTTCTCTCTCTCCAATCTCCTCTTCTCTTTCATTCTCTTCTCCCCTTTCACTCTCTCTCCTTTCTCTTCCCTACATCTCTCTCTCTCCTTCCTCTCCTCTTCTCACTATCCTCTCTCCTTCTCTCCCTCTTTTCTCTCTCCCTTTCTCTCTCTCTCCTTCTCTCTCCTCTCTCCCTCTCTCTTCCCCTCCATCCCTCCCCACTTTCTTTCCCCTTTCTTTCTTCTCTTTCTCTCTCCCTCCCTTTCTCTTTCCCAGCATCCTCCTTTCTCTCTCTCTCTCCCCCCTTCCTGCCTTCCTTCTCTCCTCTCTCTCCGTCTCCCAATCTCCCTCTCTCTTGTCCCCTCCTCCTTCTCTTTCTCTTTCTACCAACCTCCCTCCCTCTTTTTCATTCTCTCTTTCTCCCCTTTATTCTTCTTTCTTCTCTTTCTTCCCATCTCCCTTCCCTCCTTTCTCTTCCCAGCATCCCTTCCCCTCTCTCTCGCTCTCTCCCTTCCTGCCTTCTTTCCTTCTCTCCCTCCTCTCTCTTTCTCTCTCCTCTCTTCGTCCATCTCGCCTCTCTCTCTGTCCCAACCTCCTCCCTTTTTTCTCTCTCTATTAACCTCCCTCCTCTCTCTCTCTCTCCTCTCTCTCCTTCTTCCATCCCTTCTCTTTCTCATAAAAAACAACACATACAGCTCGGGGCAAACCCTTACCTTCCTTTCCCTCTCTCTTTCTCTTTCTCCCAATGTCCCTCTCTTTTCATTCTCTCTCTCTCTTTCTCTCTTCTGTCTTCTCTTTTTCTCTCACTCTCTCCATCCCTTTCTCTTTCCCAACATCCATCCTTTTCTCTATCCTCCCTCTCTGTCTCTCTTCCTGCCTTCTTCCTTCTCACCCTTACTCCCTCTCTCTCTCCCTCCTTCCTTCTCTTTCTCTCTCTCTGCCAACCTCCCTCCCTCTCTTTCATTCTCTCTCTCTCCCTTTCTGTCTTCTTTCTTCTCTTTCTCTCTCTATCTCCCTCTCACTCCCTTTCTCCTTCTCAACATCACTCACTCCCTCTCTCTCTCCCTTCCTGCCTTGCTTCCTTCCTTCCTCCCTCTCTCTCTCTCCTTCCCTCCTCCTTTCTCTTTCCCTTCCTCCCTCCATCCCTCTCTCCTCCCTCTTTGTCCCAGCCTCCTCCCTCTCTTTCTCTCTCTACCAGCCACCCACTCTCTCTTTCATTTGTTCTCTCTCTCCCGCTTTCTCTCTTCTTTCTTCTCTTTCTCTCTCTATCTCCCTCCCTTTCTTTTTCCCAGCATCCCTCCCTCTCTCTCTCGCTCTTTCCCTTCCTGCCTTCCTTCCTTCTGTCCCTCCCTCTTTCTCTCTCCCTCTCTCTGACCATCTCTCCTCCCTCTCTGTCCCAACCTCCTCCCTCTCTTTCTCTCTCTACTCACCTCCCTCCTTCTCTTTCATTCTCTCTCCCCTTTCTCTCTCTCTTCCTTTCTCTTTCCCTACATCTCTCCCTTTCTCTCGCCTTCCCTTCCTTTCTCTCTCCCTCCCTCTGTCCCTTCCCTCTCTCTCTCCCTCCCTCTCTTTCATTCTCTCTCTCCCTTTCTCTCTTCTTTCTTCTCTTTCTCTCTCTATCCCCCTCCCTTTCTCTTCCCCAGCATCCCTTCCTCTCTCTCTCGCTCTCTCCCTTCCTCTTTCTCTTTCCGTGCCGCCATCCCTCTCTCCTCCCTCTTTGTCCCAGCCTCCTCCCTCTTTCTCTCTCTACCAGCCTCCCACCCTCTCTTTCATTCTCTCTCTCCCCGTTTCTCTCTTCTTTCTTCTCTTTCTCTCTCTGTCTCCTTCCCTTTCTTTTTCCCAGCATCCCTCCCTCTCTCTCCTTCCCTCCTTCTTTCTCACTCACTACCTCCCTCTGTCCCAACCTCCTCTCTCTCTCCCTCACTCTCTCCTTCCCTCTCTCTTTCTCTCTCTACCAATCTCCCTCCTTCTCTTTCATTCTCTCTCCCCTTTCACTCTCTCTTCCTTTCTCATTCCCTACATCTCTCTCTCTCCTTCCCTCCATCTTCCTCACTACCTCCCTCTGTCCCTCTCTCCTCCCTCTTTGTCCCTACCTCCTCCCTCTCTTTCTCTCTCTACCAACTTCCCTCCTTCTCTCTCCTCTCTCTCTCTCTCCCCTCTCTCTTTTCCCTCCATCCCTCCCCACTTTCTTTCCCCCTTTTCTTTCTTCTCTTTCTCTCTCCCTCCCTTTCTCTTTCCCAGCATCCCTCCTTCTCTCTCTCTCTCTCCCCCCCTTCCTGCCTTCCTTCTCTCCTCTCTCCGTCTCCCAATCTCCCTCTCTCTTTGTCCCAACCTCCTCCTTCTCTTTCTCTTTCTACCAACCTCCCTCCCTCTTTTTCATTCTCTCTTTCTCCCCCTTTATCTCTTCTTTCTTCTCTTTCTCTCTCCATCTCCCTCCCTCCCTTTCTCTTCCCCAGCATCCCTTCCCCTCTCTCTCGCTCTCTCCCTTCCTGCCTTCCTTCCTTCTCTCCCTCCCTCTCTCTTTCTCTCTCCCTCTCTTCGTCCATCTCGCCTCTCTCTCTGTCCCAACCTCCTCCCTTTTTTCTCTCTCTATTAACCTCCCTCCTTCTCTCTCTCTCTCTCTCTCTCTCTCTCCTCTCTCTCCTTCTTCCATCCCTCTCTCTTTCTCATAAAAAAACAACACACACAGCTCTGGGCAGACCCTTACCTTCCTTTCCATCTCTTTCTCTTTCTCCCAATGTCCCTCTCTTTCATTCTCTCTCTTTCTCTTGTCTTCTCTTTTTCTCTCACTCTCTCCA
The DNA here is from genome assembly GCF_026225935.1 of Boleophthalmus pectinirostris. Lineage (NCBI taxonomy): Eukaryota > Metazoa > Chordata > Actinopteri > Gobiiformes > Gobiidae > Boleophthalmus > Boleophthalmus pectinirostris. The sequence goes on along the minus strand of NW_026571095.1, from coordinate 29,403,675 downwards.
TCCCTTTCTCTTTCCCAACAATCCTCCCTCTCTGTCTCTCTTCCTGCCTTCTTCCTTCTCACCCTTACTCCCTCTCTCTCTCTCTCCCTCCATCCTTCTCTCCTCTCTCTCTGTACCAGCCTCCCATTCTCTTTCCCTTCTTCTATCTCTCTCTCTCTCTCGTTCTCTCGCTCTCCTTCCATCTTCCTCACTACCTCCCTCTGTCCCTCTCTCCTCCCTCTTTGTCCCAACCTCTTCCCTCTCTTTCTCTCTCTACCAACCTCCCTCCTTCTCTCTCCTCTCTCTCTCTTCCCTCTCACTTTTCCCTCCATCCCTTCCCACTTTCTTTCCCCATTTTTTTTCTTCCCTTTCTCACTCTCTCCCTCCCTTTCTCTTCCCCACCATCCCTCCCTCTCTCTCTCTCTCTCTCTCTCCCCCCCTTCCTGTCTTCCTTCTCTCCTCTCTCTCTCCCAACCTCCCTCCTTCTTTGTCCCAACCTCCTCCTTCTCTTTCTCTCTCTATCTCCCTCCCTTTCTTTTTCCCAGCATCCCTCCCTCTCTCTCTCGCTCTTTCCCTTCCTGCCTTCCTTCCTTCTGTCCCTCCCTCTTTCTCTCTCCCTCTCTCTGACCATCTCTCCTCCCTCTTTGTCCCAACCTCCTCCCTCTCTTTCTCTCTCTACTCACCTCCCTCCTTCTCTTTCATTCCCTCTCCCCTTTCTCTCTCTCTTCCTTTCTCTTTCCCTACATCTCTCCCTTTCTCTCTCCTCCTCTCTCCTCTCTCTGTTCCTACCTCTCCTCTCTTTCTCTCTCTACCAACCTCCTTTTTCTCTTTCATTCTCTCTCTCTCCTCCATCCCTCTCTCTTTGTCATAATAAACAGCACACATAGCTCGGGGCAGACCCTCCTCGTATCTGATCGCTCCGTCTCTCTCTCTGTTTCTCTCTCCTCTTTTTCACCCTCCGTTTATCTTTGGTGCTAAAATCAAACCGGTTTCCTCTAATACGCCGCGAACATCCCGTCTTTCTTCTCCTCCGCGTTCCCTCCGTCGCAGCGGGAGGCCGAATCAAAGCCTGCGTGCCACATGTTCAGGTGTGATAACTTCATTTTCGAAGCCAGTTTTTTCCCACCTCTCCGTATTCTTCGAGGCGCGGCGATATTTTAGCATAATTTTGAATACGAGCGCGCGGAGCTGTGATGAATGGAGAGATTTTGGTAGGACACATTACATTTTTGGTTGTGAATTGGATTGTGCGTAAAGTATAAGTAATGTTTATGACGATTCAAGCAGAAAGTCGTGTTTTTGATTGATACTTTGCCGTGAGGCTGTGCAATTAGTCAAATTTTGATCACGATTTCTATTTCTTGTGCCAAATTCGTGTAATCAAGTTGAAAACAATTTCGGGGGCACTCACACCAGGACTTTCACTATATGATCCCTGTCAGGTGCGCTGATGTTACTCATATGATAAAAACAGTGAATAAACTCCGCGCTCACCTTCAGTAAGGACTGTAGAGACAAAAGTTTTGCATCGTCGTCTCCTCCCGTCCTCACACCTCCGCGCTGTATTTACATCCATAAACTCACGGAGAAGCTCGTATCACAGCACATGTTTTCTCCGCTAAAGTTTTATCTCTGTTGCTCCACATGTAAACAAACAGGGCTGTCTGGTGACGTCATCAGCCGCGGCTCAGGCCCCGTCCACACAAGTTCGTATTTGAGTCGTTTTCGTGGTGGATGCAGTGTTCGTCCGCACTAATCTGATGGAAAACGGCTCCAGAGACGGAACGATCTGGTGTCGCCAGCTCCCACAAATTCGTCTGAGCACAGATCCGATCCAGCTCCGTGCGGATGCCTGAAAACGCTGATATGCTGATTAGGGATGGGCATGATTAGTCGATTAATCAATAATTGATCATTAAGAATTTCATTGATTATGTTCATTTTTATCGACAAACCGAATGTAGGTTGCTGTGCGTAACGTAGAGTGACCAAACGTTCGTGTCCGGGGACAAACAGGGTCTGTACATGTGTCTCTCTGCACTCAGAAGGAGCGAGACACAAACAGTCGGTCAGTCTGCAACGTACCGAAGCACAAATGTGTATTTAACGATGATTTGTACAAGAAATTCCACGCTTTCCGTTCCGGTCGGGACAAGTGTGACTCCATGTGCACAGTGTAAAAAGCAGCACATATGTTTCTGTGTCCAGTAGGAAAAAGTTCACCAAGACACCAAAAACATTAAAAAGCTTTGCCAGGTGAAAGTAGCACAATGTCAATGACGAGGCCCCACCTCCCGCCCCCCGTACGGTGTCCTGGTTTTGATATGGTCACACTAACCTGTATTCCACTGAGTCGTGTCGCATCAGAGCACAAGAGCTGTTTTTTTTCCCCTTCGCTTAGTTTATGCAAATTAGCCATGTGGTTTTATGTTTCATTTCTGTGAGACTTGTGCATTAAACACATTATAATGTCAAACGGGCTGATGTGGCTCTAGAGTCGTTACAGTTTATATGTCATAAAGTTGAATTTATTTATGCAGATTAGTAGTGCAGATAGTAATAATAATGATGATCATTTTAATATAAAAAACATTAATTATTAATCGATTAAGAAAATTTAATCGAATGCCCATCCCTAACGCTGATGTAGGAGCTGTAGTTGTGTCCTTATTGGACCACGTCACTGTGACTTGCACCTTCCTGATTCGCTGGGTTTGTGACATTGGTCATGTGAGGCTATTGCAGAAAACAGCTTAAATAAACCATAGACAAACGGGAAACCGCGTCGCTAGAACTACTTGCACAGATTCCCAGTCCACACTCTGAGTCGCCATGCTCGTCTTAAAATCCAGTGATACATTCAGTCACAACTGAACCTCATCATCGGTCCACGAAAAGACTCTTCACGCTTGCCATCTTCCTCGACTCGAAATCGGCTGCTCCAACTTCAGACACGGTGCTCCACTTCCTTGTTTTTACCGCCCGCGTGACGTCGTGACAACGTGACGGCAGCCTAGTCATGTAACCAGCATTTCAGGTGATTTCGCGACATAGAAACGACGTGTCTGGACGCAAATCGTTTCCGATACAGTGACACAGTGATTTGTTTCAGTGTAAACGTAACCTCAGGTGTGAGTGCTAAACTTAAAACCTTAGGCAATTGTACTTGAGTACAGCACGGTTCTAAAGGTCTAGTGTGAGTGCGCCGTAAAGCTTAACAAAGTTTATTTTGGGATATTTTTTTATATGAATAAGTATATTTATTTAATTTTTTTAATAAAGAGATTATAGAACAGCTGGATATATAGTTTATTTTGAATACATTTATATTTTTTTATGCCTTATTTCATGTTCAAAGTTTATTTTATTCATTTTCTGTTTTATACATTACAAAACTGCTCTAAGGTTCATATTTGTAGCCTATATTTATTTTCAATTTGAATGTTATTGATAATTTATGCAAAACTAAGTGTTTTGTTGTTTTTTTGAGAGAGAAATGCTGAATAAATGCGTTGTGCAACTAAAAAATTATCGTTTTAATAATCGTGATTTCAATATTGCCCAAAATAATGGTGATAATGATTTTTTCCATTATTGAGCAGCCCTATTTTCATTAGTTTCAGACGGTAAATGAAAAGTAAACAACTACAACATGGTTAAAAGCTCTTAATAGTTGATTCTGTAAACCAGGTCCACTTTTAGGACGATTATTCCATTTGTGCTTCTGCCATGACACAGATGTTTGCCGGCTTGTCTCACTTTCTCTGCTCGGATTTCACGTTTTCACTTCAAACGCAGACAGACTCGACGCTATTTCTGATAAATGGTGCTAGTACAACCTGTTGATTGAGTTGTTGAGAGCGGCGGAGGAGAGCAGGGGGCGGCTGGTGGTTGGGTTCTGGCAGGAGGCCACTCAGACTTGGATCCGTGCCTGGGCCTCTCTGTCTCCATCACCTCCACAGAGAAAAGCTTCCACCTGGAGAAGTCCAAATCTATTTTACTCACACTGCCAACAGCCCACAACAACCGCCCGGAGTTCAGTCTACGGAAAGAAATGATTCATGCTGCGTTTATCCAGGCTTGGGGCTGGCACAAAATGTCACGATAGTAAATTTTGAAGCACGATATAGAGAAATATTGCAATGAACGATATATATGTATAGTTTTTTTAGTAGTAGTAGTAGTTTATTCAGTCATTTTGCAGAACTTCAAAACAAAACAGATTACAACCTCATAAATCATGACCAAAAGGGTTTAGGCTGAAGTAAAAAGTACTTATAACGCCAAACCCTTTTAAACAATGACAATGTTCCAAAACAGAAAAGCAGCGTATGAACAGCAAGTTTGCATTTACAATTTCACGTACAACTGATTGTATATAAGCGATAAAATATAGATTAAAACAAACAAAACTGAATGCGTAACTCATTCCTTCCAGAGCTCTATTGCAGGGGTCATCAAACTAAGGTCCACAACCGACTCCAGCCCCCCAGCCCCTCTGACCCCCACCATCTGACCTGGTCCTATGAGGAAATCCTCAAAAGTTGTCACAGACTTTTTTTTAAAATAATTTTTGGCAAATAACACGTCTGCTTTAGGATTATAACTTTTTGAACTTTTTTTCCAAAATCAAAGTCCTGCATCATGATTGGATGAACTTTTTGGTATAATTGAAGAAACCAAATTCCATTTTTAACACTGTTTTAAAAAAGACAATCATAATTTTTTTGATTTTAGTGGCCTATTTTATATGATCTTTACCCTGATTATGTGTTTTGTTCCTGTGTTATTAAAGAGAAAATTGCCTTTGTTTATTGTATGACTGAACAGATATTAACCTTCTAACAGTTTTATTCTGGTTGTTGGTCGGCTTTACAAAAACTTCATTTTGAGTCCGGGGGAACTTTTTTCAAAAATATGACCAACTGAAGGTCAATTTCTTTCATTACTAGCAAAAGTTCATCAAAATATGATACAGGGTATAGAGGTTGTAAAAAAGTTATAACACTAGCCTGCATCTTGTATTTTGTTGATTTTTTCAAAAAGAAAAAAAAAAAAAAGTATTATGAAGTATTAGTAGAAGTATTACAGCTACCGTAGTCAGGAGCTTCGCAGAATCTGACAGAAGCTGAACCGCATCAGCGCACAAGGAGCGAGCTGTTTTTTCAGCGCTTATAATTTATGCAAATTAGCCATGTGGTTTTAAGTTTCATTTCTGTAAAATGTAAACAAACGAGCGCAAAGCTGCATTAAACACATTATTACTCATTGTATATTTGAGTCGTCCTCATAGGAAATAAAAATCCAAACTTAAATGATTAATTATTATTAACGCCGGACGAATTACACCACGACCTGCCGATTGATCGTAGACGGGTCGAAGTGTTGTCCGTTTGTTTCGCTTAATGTGCCTTATAATCCAGTGCACCTTATGTATGAAAATAGACAAGAGAATTCAACATTATTGATATTGCGCCTTATAGTCCAAAAACTACGGTAATTTGAAATGTTTTAAAGTGCATTGTGTAACTTTTCTGGGTGAAGGTACATCAAATTATTCTCCCTGGACATGTTATTGCTTTGTCTGGAATGTTTCACAGTATGGCATTAAACCTTTCTATCTTCATGGCGACCAAACCGGACCAAGTTACAAGTCAGATCTGTGGAGAGGCGACCCCGCACAGTCACAGTCAAATTCCTTTTTTTCTAGGTATTTTTGAGCTTTAAAACTACCTTTAATTGAATAATAAGCAAAGTAGAGCTGTTTAATGTCACACTGTGGAACATTCCAGACACAGCAAGGACCCCCCCGACCGAAAAGTTACGCAACGCACCTTTAAACAAACCAAAATGAGGCAGTTATGTATGGCGCTTGTGTATCTGTGGCGCGGGTGGAGTGTAGCTCGCCGTCCTTGAGGGCTTGTTTAAGAGGCCCATAATTCACTTTCCTCATTATTTCATCTGAGGTTTTAAAAGCAGAGGGCAGGCGCAGACGAGACCCTACGGAGCTAGAGACCGTAAGAGACGCACAGGGGACCCACCGCCAGCCACTTCAGTGCAATTTAAAGTCAATACAGTGATACACGGCTCGGCTTATTGTTGTGGACTGCAAATAAAAGCTCCAATAATACAAAGGTGGGACAATGAAAAGCAATAAAGAGAAGGTTTGTGATATTAAAAACGCTCTGATTTCTGTGCAGTGTTTAGACAGATGTAAGTGGGCTGCTGCTGCTGGTGCTTTTCCAGGGACACAGTACTTTTAAACAGCTCCTGCGTCTGGTACTAATAAGAAAATGTGTTACGGTATTTATATTAAAGCTGTGAAATTCATTGTGTTATAGTATAAGTGTGTATTTACGGTTATATGAGATAAAAAAAGAAGATGAGTGAAAAAGTAGTGTGTTTACGATCTGTTGAGACTTTTCAGAGACGTCACGCAGGGGGTGGTCGGCCTGTATGTTTATGACACAATCATGACACTACCAACAGGTCTTAAAAGTCTTAAAAAGGTCTTAAATTTCATGTTCCTAAATTAAGGTCTTTAAAAAAAGTCTTAAATTATGTTGTCCAGGTCTTATTTTTCATAAAGGTCTTACTTAAATTTCATGTCACTAAATTAGGGTCTTAAAAAAAGTCTTAAATTATGTTGTCCAAGTCTTATTTGTTTCACAAAGGTCATAAATTTCATGTTCCTAAATTAAAGCCTTAAAAAAAGTCTTAAATTATGTTGTCCAAGTCTTATTTTTTCACAAAGGTCTTACTTAAATTTCATGTTCCTAAATTAAGGCCTTAAAAAAGTCTTAAATTATGTTGTCCAAGTCTTATTTTTTTCACAAAGGTCTTAAATTTCATGTTCCTAAATTAAAGCCTTAAAAAAAGTCTTAAATTATGTTGTCCAAGTCTTATTTTTTTCACAAAGGTCTTAAATTTCATGTTCCTAAATTAAAGGCCTTAAAAAAAGTCTTAAATTATGTTGTCCAGGTCTTATTTAAATTTCATGTTCCTAAATTAAAGCCTTAAAAAAGTCTTAAATTATGTTGTCCAAGTCTTATTTTTTTCACAAAGGTCTTAAATTTCATGTTCCTAAATTAAAGTCTTTAAAAAAAAGTCTTAAATTATGTTGTCCAGGTCTTATTTAAATTTCATGTTCCTAAATTAAAGCCTTAAAAAAGTCTTAAATTATGTTGTCCAAGTCTTATTTTTTCCACAAAGGTCTAAATTTCATGTTCCTAAATTAAAGCCTTAAAAAAAGTCTTAAATTATGTTGTCTAAGTCTTATTTTTTTTTCACAAAGGTCTTAAATTTCATTAACTTATATTTTTTGTAAACTCAACCGGGCTGCAGTGCGATGTTAAATGGAGTTATAGGGGGGAAAAAATCCTAAATATATTTTAACATTATAAATTATTTTTTGGCCATTTTACAATCAATGCGTACTACTATAAATTTTTTCTTTTTTTTTTTCTTTTTTGTTTGTTATTTAAAGCAGTGAGTATTGGTCATTATTAGAATTGGATCTGGTGTTTTTTCGCGCGCATAATGGGTGTGATGTTGGTCTTAATTTTCATTTAAGTGATTTTAAAAAGGTCTTTAAAAAGTCTTAAATTTTGGGGTCGTCAAACCTGGGGATACCCTGAGCAAAAAAATAAAAAATAGCAAATGGATTTCATGGATTTTTTTCAGGAGTCTGTGATCAATACAAAGTCCATGGTCTTGTTTAGGAGTTTGATTTTCAGCAAAAAGGTGAGAGTGACCGTGGTAACTGCTTAATATTCACCAGAAAAATTAAAATCTAGACAAGTTAATATTACTTGAATTAACAAAGTTTGACCATGATTTGAGTAAATTTCACTCAACAAGTAAAATTATCTTAGTCAGGCTGATGACACCTAGTCCATTCGCTCAATTTCATTTCTCTCCAGCAGCTAGGTCAGGAATCGGATACACTAGACGGTTTGTAAGAATCGCAGAAGTTGTAGAGCGCGCATTGGCCAATCAGCGAAGAGCTGTGAAGCCATGACGTCCAACTCAAGCGTCTGTCTGGGTCCTTTTTTTGGTGCAGCACAACAGTAAACAAAGCGTCGAGATGGATGTAGACGAAGACAGACATTCTGTGTTGGCAACGATTCCCAAGATCAAGGATTTAAAGCCGGAACAAAGAGAATGTTTGATGAATTTTATCAAAGGGAGAGACGTTCTTGCCCTTCTTTCTACGGGATTTGGCGCGTTACATACGTCACGACCAAATAGCAGCGATTGGTTAAATAAAAAAGTACCTGGCTATCGTTGAGCGAACAAATCCTAATGCTGCGAGGTCAGACAGTTTCCACAAAGTGAAATTATGTGAATGATTTACCAATGGAACAAGACTTTTTGTACTTAAAATATGAAAATACAACTTGCTACACTTAAAATAAGAAAAACAACAACTTTTTGCACTTAAAATAAGAAACAAAATCGAATGTTGCTTGAATTAAGAAAAACACACTTATTTCTTTGGCAGATAATTTTACTTTTTAAGTTGAATCTACTCAAATAAAGTGAAATATTCTTAATTAAAGCCATTTTCACTTACCTAGATATTGCTTTTTACAGTGTTGAGCCGCAGACAAACGCACAATGTCACCGTAAAGTATCAATAGTCAAGTTATAAGATCTTAAACTAAAACAAACTGTGACAAAAACTTCCCTATTCCAATGCATAATTATGGTTTAGTGCAGGGGTGTCAAACTCATTTTGGTCCGGGGGCCGTATCCAACTGACTTTGATCCCAAAGGGGCCGGATCAGAAAACTCATGTCATATAAACCCCAAAAATAACAATAAGTTCAAATATTTGTGCAGAGAAACACAAATCTAATACAGAAATATTTTTTAAATGATGAACTCTTTCTTTTACAAAATATTATAATATTATGAACAACCTGAAACTTTAAGAAAAATACAATTTTAACACAATGTTTTAACATGAAATTGTTTAACATTAACTTGTATATAAACAGGAATAAGTAAAATTTTCTTGGAAAATCCTGCACTCGGCTCCACTTTTCTCATTTTTGACATTTTTCTGATGAGGGTGTCATGGTCAACAGTCAAAACGATCGTCCTTTAAGAGCGTTTGGAAAGAGACAAGTCTTCATTTGTGCTGCTCTGGTGGGAGGGGCCACGTACAGAGACGCTGGAGACGCTGCTATGATAAACACCACAGAAAATTAACAATATTTTAATAAAAAATATAATTAAAATATTTTATTAGAAAATCAGCCGAGGGCCAGATTAAAAGTATTGGAGGGCCGGATCTGGCCCCCGGGCCGCATGTTTGACACCTGTGGTTTAGTGTGATATTCTGCCATAAAGAGACAAGTGTGAAACTGACAAAAATGACTTCAAAGTTTCTGTTTTTTCCAGACAAAAGTATAATAAGTAGGGCTCCCGAAATTTGACAACTAGTAGCTATAATGAAGAAATATTTGTACGTGAAAAATATTGTGCCATTTTTGTTTCACGAGATCTTGACCCATCTCTAAAAAAATAATATTTATACTCACTTAAACTGTTTTGTCGTTTTAGTTTTTGTACAAGGACCACGCTGTAAAATGAAAGAAACCACTGCCGACTGCCGACTTGGACCAGCCTTTAAAGTGTGCTACAAGTGGAAAATTAGATCAGATTCATTTATTTGAAAGGGGACAGTGCAACACATGATTACACATGAATAAAAATACTTTTCATCTGTATTCCCTGGGCATTATTATCCTCATTAGCCTCATTTCTGTAGGCACATTTTCCATCACGGTGCCTTGTAAACATTGACGTGGGTTTAAATTGGGCTTTTCTCTGGATAAACACAGCTATTAGACGAGTAAAGAAAATTGAAATTTGTTTTATTTGTCAGACTCACCGGTCTCTGCAGCACTGAAACCAGATCTATCAGTCTGTAACTTTCTTTTGCCAAAAAATAGACACAAATAAAAGCTTGGATTTTTTTGTTGCACTGTAAAAACTTTGAAAAAACATGTGTCCTTACCAGTGTTGGGAAGGTTACTTTTAAAATGTATTCCCCTACAGATTACAGATTACATACCCCAAAATGTAGTTTGTAACGTAATCCATTAAATTACTTTAGGTGAGTAATGTAATCTGAATACTTTGGATTACTTGATTTGCTGTAGAGAAAAAAAGATGAGGCAATCTTCACTTAAGATGTTTTGTCTGATAAAAGAAAATAAAAAGTCCAGACTTTACTGAACCAAATTAAAAATATTATTGATAAAGGAGGAGGAGACTTGGTCCACACAGCATGGTTTAGTCCTGGTTTAGTCCTGGTTTAGACCTGGTTTAGTCCTGGTTTAGACTTGGTTTAGTCCTGGTTTAGTCCTGGTTTAGTCCTGGTTTAGTCCTGGTTTAGACCTTGGTTTAGTCCTGGTTTAGTCCTGGTTTAGACCTGGTTTAGACCTGGTTTTAGTCCTGGTTTCTGGTTTTAGTCCTGGTTTAGTCCTGGTTTAGACCTGGTTTAGTCCTGGTTTAGTAGACCTGGTTTAGTCCTGGTTTAGACCTGGTTTAGTCCTGGTTTAGTCCTGGTTTAGACCTGGTTTAGTTCCTGGTTTAGTCCTGGTTTAGTCCTGGTTTAGACCTGGTTTAGTCCTGGTTTAGTCCTGGTTTAGTCCTGGTTTAGTCCTGGTTTAGTCCTGGTTTAGTCCTGGTTTAGTCCTGGTTTAGTCCTGGTTTAGTCCTGGTTTAGTCCTGGTTTAGACCTGGTTTAGTCCTGGTTTAGACCTGGTTTAGTCCTGGTTTAGTCCTGGTTTAGTCCTGGTTTAGTCCTGGTTTAGTCCTGGTTTAGTCCTGGTTTACCTGGTTTAGTCCTGGTTTAGTCCTGGTTTAGTCCTGGTTTACCTGGTTTAGAGTCCTGGTTTAGTCCTGGTTTACCTGGTTTAGACCTGGTTTAGTCCTGGTTTAGTCCTGGTTTAGTCCTGGTTTAGTCCTGGTTTAGTCCTGGTTTAGACCTGGTTTAGTCCTGGTTTAGTCCTGGTTTAGTCCTGGTTTAGTCCTGGTTTAGACCTGGTTTAGTCCTGGTTTAGTCCTGGTTTAGTCCTGGTTTAGTCCTGGTTTAGACCTGGTGGTTTAGTCCTGGTTTAGTCCTGGTGTTTAGACCTGGTTTAGACCTGGTTTAGACCTGGTTTAGACCTGGTTAAATCCTGGTTTAGCCCAGAATATGAAAACAGGAAAATAACACCATTGTAATCCATTTATTTTAACTGTAATCCAATTACCACTGAATACAGTTACAAATTTTTGATGTTATTATAGATAAACAGATTTTTCAGCTCAGATTTAAAGCGTCCACAGACACAAAACATCAGAGGCTTGGTGGACCCAGTACACATCAATACAATTTCATGAAATGTCTCATGGAAGTTTACTTTGGCAAGTGTAAAAAATTGATACTAGGTACAAATTGATTTTGAAACATTTTTCAAAAAGTTGGGCAAATGATGCACCCTATTGCACACTGTACTTTAACAGCTACATTTTACTCACCAGAAAAACAAACACTATGGGAAAAAGTCGAACTATTCTTTGATGTTTTTCTTTCTTTAGTTATTCTGTAAAAAATAAACTTGTGTTCTGGAGTTACAAACCCGTTCCTTCTTTGTCTCCTCAGGTCTGACGGCTACAGGAAGGTCCCTTACCACTACTACGAGGCGGGCAGTCGAGACGAGTGCGCCGAGTACGCGCTGCACGAGAGCGCCCCCTACGGAGGACACCGCTTCATCACGGAAAAGTCTGTGTTCGCCAAATGGGCCAAAACTCACTCCATCAAATTCTTCAACCCGCCGTGGCAGCTGTCGTGACCAACGTCCAAGCGAGTCTTGCCGACGTTCAACGCGTTAAATCTGCAACGTGAGACTGAGAGAAGATAATATTGATGCTTTGCGGCGACATCACACTGGGGGTGTTCTGCATGTATGTCTATAGTGGAATGTTCAGCAGTTACCGTGGTAATACACCGCGCACATTCGCAAACACAGCCTGACGTTTTTTTAGATTGACAACTCAAGAAAAAAATTCATTTAAACAACACATTTCCAAGAGTCTGTGATCAATTCCAGAGTTCAAGATCCCGTTTAGGAGTTTGATTTTCAGCAAAAAGACGAGAGAGACTAACTAAAAAAACTAACTGAAAGACTAATTTTATTTGTAAGAGACTTGTTTAAGCAGACAAATCAACTCACCGGTTATAATTCCAACTAAATCAGCTCTTTCTGGTCAGATTGTGTTAACTAAAACAAAGATCAGATTAAAGACTAACGTGATTATCAGAGCTTCAGACAGAGCAGAGCCTCCACTTAGCTTCACACCCCCGGGGAATGTTGATACCATCCGCTGCAAAGTATCAGCGTGGATTAACCAGATCTTTTAGCCCCGCGTGCGTCTCCAGAGCGCAGCGGTCTCTCTGCACTGGACCGGACCTGACGGATGCGGCGAAGATCAAACCTTAAGGAGAATGAAAGGAGCTGACTGCGGATATACATGTTTGAGGACGTTATCTCTTATCATAAACTGAACTTTTCAAACTTTGAGTCGTGCCAAGTGACTCATTTGAATGAAAAAAAAGAAAATCGCATTAAGTAGCTTCGACTTCAGCGCGCCAAGTTTTCTGAGGCTTGCATTGACACTATTTTGGCATCTGACAAAGTGTAAGATCTGCACTTTTCGCTCCCGACTTTTTTAGCTCATTCCATTGTTCACATTGTATATTCATGTTGTTGTGTTTCTAGTTAAAGCTGGTGTAACTTCGCATCTCTCTGTTTTATCATTTCACAAAGTGCAAAGTGTACGTCTATACCAGAAAATCCTGCTTTTTTTTTTTTAAGTTTAACAAATTGTTCACAAAATCTGACATTTGTGTTCACAGTAAAAGCGTCGGCTCCATCTGTCCCAGACTCATTTAAAGATGTAAATGTGATGCGTTCTTGTGGTTTGAAACAAAAGAACATTTTAAAAACTAAGCCCAGAGGGATCGTAATGGTTTAGGGCTATGGGATTTCACACCAAGTACCTCCAAAGAAAAGCTTTTTCAGTATCATCAGATCTAAACCAGGTCTAATCTAATCTAGGAAGGACAAAAACATGGGTAAAATGAACTCTATATCAGGGGTTCTTAACCTTTTCAATCTTGGGGCCCGACTTTTTCTGAACAAAATAACCTGGGGCCCTGTCTCATATTAAATGCATTATATTGTACTGATTGTGGGGCCCCCAAGGAAGCCCTACTTTGGGCCCCGGTCCTATGGTTAAGAATCATTGCTCTATATTAACAAAAACCCACAAAATTCCCACTTATCACCAGCTGTACGCATACCACAGTTTGAGAAGCACTGGTTTAGGGGCTTAGACTGTCGATGTAAATGTCTGTGTTGATAGAATAATGTTTGAAATAAAACTAACCTTGCACCGCATTAATCATCGCATGTCGAGGGACTATTTTCTCATATATCAGTCCGCCGCTGCCGAGCTTTCTATCAGGAAGTACAACTCACTGCTGCTGCTCAGACATAAATCCTTCAAATGCAAGGTTGGTTTTACTTCTGAAATTATTCTATTGACATAAACATTTACATCGACAGTCTGGTGTAATAATAGATTTGCTTCGGGTGTTTTGTGGAGTGGGTAAGACTGTTTTTTAGTGGCAGGATAACTATGGCCATTGACATGCACTAGCCTAGCACCAGCGACCTCTGCAAATACAAGGACTGGATGGAATATTTTAAAAAGTGTCTCCACACGTCTCCAACACTCTGGCTCACTAGGAAATGAGGTCCTATGTCTAAAATTCCAAACAATCCAGGCAAAATGCGAATTGAGTATTTTTGAGTGCTCAGAGAAGACGACTTTTGGTTAATGGATGCATGAAATGTGTGAATGAAACAAAAATACAACTCCAGGTGTGTTTTTGATGAAGGGACAACAATGTTAGCCAGTTTGGCGCCACCTAGTGCCTCCGCTCAATTTCATTTCTCTCCAGCGACTTGGTCAGGAATCAGAATACACTAGACGGTTTGCAAGAACCGCGGAAGTGCGAGTTCGGGCACCAGCCAATCAGCAAAGTGCCATATATTCTGTGTTGTCAACGATTCCCGAGATCAGGGATTTAAAGGTGGAACAAAGAGAATGTTTGGTGAATTTTATCAAGGGGAAAGATGTTATTGCCCTTCTTGCTATGGGATTTGACGCATTACATATGTCACAACCAAACAGCAGCAATTGGTTAAATTTAAAAAAGTGCCTGTGTACCATCGAGCGAACGAATTCTAATGCTGTGAGGTCAGACGGTTTCTACAAAGTGAAACCGGCTGATGAATCAGGCAGCAAAGAACAATACAAAAAGAATGAAAATAGCAAACAGAAGACACACAAAAACAGACAATGATCCCAACAATCCAGTAAATTATAAAAAAAATAAAAAGAAATAAAATAAAAAGAAATAAGGAACAAAATCAAGCTAAAAAACAGTTAAAAGATGCTCAAAAACCCAAGGCACTCACTGGTTAAAATAAAATGCCTTTATTAATTTACGGCATGTCTTAATGGACAATTTACAAGGTCCAGACGTGTTTCAGCCGATGCCTTTCATTACGATTGGTTAAATAATAAAAAGCAGCCGCCTACTGTCGAGCTAACGAATCCTAATGCTGCGAGGTCAGACTAATTTCCACAAAGTGAAATCGGCTGATGAATCAGGCTTCGAACAATGTAATAAGCTCAAAAAACTAAATTTTGCGTAATATGTGTTCTTTAATGGAGAAGTATGTTCACACAGTCACATCAGTGGGACTAGAACCAGGTCTACGTCAGGACTAAACCAGGACAAGAACAGGATTAAACCGGGTCTACGTCAGGACTAAACCAGGACAAGAACAGGATTAAACCGGGTCTACGTCAGGACTAAACCAGGACAAGAACAGGATTAAACCGGGTCTACGTCAGGACTAAACCATATGCCGGACTAGATTGACGCTTGCGGCTCAAATCCATCAGAACATCCCGAGCCTTGAGCAGAAACGTTGGCCGGTTGACAGCTGGCTCCTCCTAGTCTCGTGTCATCACTCAGACCGGGCTCTCCATCTGGGACCCACACTGCATATGCTCTGCCATCTTTCATTTTCAACACGGCCAAGACGCTCTGACAACGAAGGACACGAGAGGAAAAAACTGAAATATGTCATATACTCTATTTTAAACTACACTTGACACATACAGTAAGTGCACGATATCACAGGTCACACTGTAATATTGACCTTCATTCAGCGTGAACGAAGACTTGATGAAGAAAATGTTTATCTGTTTGTTTATTCGGAATAATTCAGGGTTAGTTAAAGGTTGTATAGAGGATTTTTTAAAGGGAAAAGAAATACAGCAACAGTCCTTTTTCAAATGTTGTGCATGCGTGACACCACCTTCCTCTTCCACAGCTCCCTCAGTAGAAACATCTCCTCCCGCCTCCTTGCTCTAGAAATCACGCTTGTTTACAGCCAGCACGTGTTCAGAATTACTGCTGAAGTGACCTATCTAGAAATAATTTAACGACCGGCATGTCAGTTTTTAGACTCTTTGCTTCATTCGCGCAATCGCTGGAAGAGATCTCCAAGAATCACGTGTTTGGCTTTGCTCCTTTTCTTCTTCTCTTCTTCTTTCAGCGACCTCAAAAACGGACTTTCGTTTGTGGCGAACTGGTCGTGGATTTTTGTCCATCATCTCCACAAACTTTGTGCGAACTGCGAGGAAACTACAATTTAAAAAAGCCTCTAAGAACTGCTGCGTAAACCACATAATCCCTGCGCATCAGTTACACTAGAAAGGCAGGGAGTTTGACAACCTAACAGCCAATAGAAAATGAGGTAGCCTTGTTATCTATTGGCTGATGTTTATCTGCCCTCACTATGTCCACAGGTGACAGATTTTCATTCTTTTTTCTTTAATCAGCATAATTACAAGGCTGCTGCATTTCTGTAAGGGTATTTTAAACTTTCATTGACAGTTTGAAACAAAAAAAAATCCTCTATACAACCTTTAAGAGTCAGGCTTAGGGTAACAGTGTCCAAACTCTTGACGCAGCACCACCACAGCTTTAGTAAGTCCTGAAACAGTCCAATAAGGTTCATTTGGTCTTCTGATATTTTATGTTATTAGTTTTTTCAGACCAAGAGTTTGTTTTCGACTGCTCACTGTGGTCTTCCTCAGAGTCACGTGATGTTGCTGCGACGTGTCCGCTCGGTTGATTTAAACAGGTTTTGGCGCCGTCTTCCTACCGGTGAAGGCAGGACGACCGCGCCACCTGCAGTCCGACTTCCTCAGGACAGTATCCCAGGTGTGTGAGAGTAAAAAAAGCCCCCTCGTCCCGGTTTATAGTCCCGTGGGCACGTTTCCGTACTTCGATTGCCTCTTTAATCAAATTTATTTGACAGAACCAACCTTATAACAGATGAATAAGACAAACACAAAGAAGACAGACACATTCATAACACTCTGAAGCAATGCCAATACACAAAATGGGCAATAAACAAACGAAAACAACAGGTCAGAGAGAAAGAAAAACAAAAATAAACTGAAAAAAGAGCACAGACATGGTAACACTACTGTACATCAGGCGTGTAATGAGGATTGTATAATATGAGAAAACTGGAGTGCTGGCTAGCAATCACTACAGGGTGTCGGGTCAGGACAGCAATTATAGACGTTCTGGTGAGTTAAAATGAGGGAGTCCACATCCAGGTAATGTTGAACGTTTCTTTAATGTCTGCGTGCTGAAACACGTGTGTGTGTGGTTCTCTACAGGAGAAAGAACAAACAAATACAAACAATATATCAGTAATAAATCAAAATGGTGGTTGATTGTGATTATTTACACAATACTGCAAACTACAAAGTGGCCGATAGGGGGCCAATATGTTCGGTGCAGTTTAGATATAAACAGATCCAAATCAAATTACCCAGGTTTAATACAAAGGAAACTGCATATATATATATATAACAGATGGTTACTGGGGTTTGTGAAGTAAAGGAAAAAACGGTATTCTAACGTACACACAATGCGCAATTACACAGACACGAGGCTAGCTAGCAATACAAAACGAAAGTCACGCACAAAGATTTCTAAACTGCACAAAACACAGTCAAACAACAGCTACAAACTTTGAACATAATACCACTCATAATCACACCAGAATACTCACATCTAAAGGACGCACACTATCATTCAGACATTAAAGTGTCCGAAACACAGCCGATGCACTGACCGTCACGCCGCTATACTGACTCAAGAGTTCGTGACTCACTCGGTGTGCAGGCGCACCCCTCTTGTGGTGAGAAAGAGTATAACAACAAACAACAACTAATATATAACAAGACTAAATGTCTTTTATACAAGGCGGATAACAGAAAAAGTGCAGAGGGCGATGAGAAAACACAATATTAACACCAACCAGTGAAGCCGTAGAGAAAACTCAGGCAATTACTCATCCACCCAAAAGACAAAATAGAACCGGAGCATAAATGTAATGTCATATACGAAATATTCTGCATGTCCTGCCACAAAACATACATTGGGGAAACAGGGAACATAGGACAGAATGCGAAACAAGGCGAAACACGAGTAACAAAACACAATGCAGAACAGTAAGAACTCGATTTGACCATTTGTGACCAGTGTAAAAGAGAGAACCACATTATGGGCTGGGATGGAGCAAATGTCATTGGTTCAGAGGAAAACAAACATCGTCGCTGGATTAAGGAGGCAATCGAAATACAAAAACGTGCCCATGAGACAATAAACCGGGACGAGGGGGCTTTTTTTACTCTCACACACCTGGGTTACTGTTTGAGGACTGCAGATGGCGCTGTCGTCCTGCCTCCACCGGTAGGAAAACAGCACCAAAACCTGTTTAAATCAGCTGACCGGACATGTCCAGGATCATGTCTAGTGAGGAGTCGAAACTGTCAGGTATGAAAACAAAACTTGGTCTGAATAAAGAACGTAATAACAAAAGGCCTGAAACATTTATTTTAAGATTAAATCACATCAAAATCTCTCAAGTTCAAAAAGCAGAATTCACCTAAAGAACTACTTTTGGTCATTTGGGCCTACTTATTCACATTTGTTCATTTGAGTTCAAGTCTTACTGATCAAGTGTTGTCAGATTCTTATTTTTAATGTGCTAAATTAGAATGGGCTTCAGTTTCCTGTTAATGGGCACCATTTTGAGGACTTTAGAACATCCAAAATATAGACTATGTTTATTACACTAAACACCAAATCCACTTTTTTCCATCTACATAACTGTGGTGTTTTTATTAGGGGTGTCAAATTATCGCGTTAATTGCGATTAATTAATTACAGTCATATTTAGCGCGTTATGTTTTTTAATCGCGTTAATCTCATTTTTAATCTCTAACTTTAGTGTTTCTGTATGCGAGTTGCTTTATTATAAAACCAGTTTTTATGTGTTGTTGGGACAACAACACACACACACACACAAAAAAACACATTTATACATTTTTTTATTTCGGTAATTCCACTCATTGCCGGAAACCCACACAAAACGCGCGCAGTAAGAGCGATGTAAACGTCATGTTAACGTTGGCGGCATCAGGCACAATGGACGAGGTCGAAGAGCCAGTAGAACAGAGGCAGCAGTGCACAGGTAAAAACACATTTGTGTCTTGGAAATTATTCTCCCGACGTGAAATATAAAAGAAAATAACAAATATAAAATCGCCTACAACTTAAATGTCACTGGTGAAAACAACCTGCATAGGCTCATGATGTCTGCACTACTGTCCTATAGTGACCTGCTACATGAACCAGAACTTACACCAAGACTAAAACCAGGACTAAACCAGTCCAGGATTAAACCAGGACTAAACCAGAACTAAAACCAGAACTAAAACCAAAACTAAAACCAGGACTAAACCAGGACTAAACCAGGACTAAACCAGAACTAAAACCAGAACTAAAACCAGGTCTAAACCAGGACTAAACCAGGACCAAAACAGAAATAACACCAGGACTAAAACCAGGATTAATCCATTCCAGGACTAAACTAGGACTAAAGTAGGACTAAAGCAGGTCTAAACCAGGACTAAAACAAGGACTAAAACCAGTGATTTCATATATAAAGCATTTCTCTATCAATAATATTTTTAATATGGTTAAGGAAAGACTGGACTTTTTATTGTCTTTAAGTAGACAAAAGTTATTATGTTCAGATTTCCTCGTCTTTGCTACTTTACAGCAAACAGTTTCTTATTCATGGAGACTTGGGCTCAACAGCCAATTTGAAGAGATTTGTTAAACAATAAATGACTTTATAAAGTCACTTTTTTTTGTTCTATATCAGTCTTTAGATCTGCCACAATAATGTAATAATGAATTTAAATGAAAATACCTCAAATTGAAGCTTTTCTCAGCAATTTTTAGGCGAGATTAAAATGAGATTAATTAGATTAATTAATTACAGATCATAATTAATTAATCTCTCAATTTTTTTTAATCGCATGACAGCACTAGTTTGAAAAGTGTATTATTTGTTCAATCATTTTTCAAAATAAAACAAAATAAAACCTTAACCAGAACATCAAAATATTAATTTAGTCAATCTTGTCCAGCCCTAACTGTACTTATGTCTGCAGCTACAACATGTTTACAAGGTCCGTGTACCATTTGTTATTTTGAATTTCAATTAAGAATGAAAAGCAATGAAAAAGGGATATAGTTTGTCATTTCATTATTCCGTTTTAGTATCTAACTAAAAAAAACAGATCTCAACCTCTATTTCCAAAATTTAATTTAAAGCTTATTTTAAAAAACACCAATCAAAAAAGTCTCGGTGCCTATTTTAATTTTGTTCTTTTATTCTCTCTGGTTTATTTGTCTTGGACGTTCTGCTGCCGTCTCAACCATGGATCTTTAATAAAAACTATTTTTATTATAGTTCTGTGGTGTCAGATGAACAAAGGAGAGTTCATCGCTGCTACTTGTTTCTCATCATGGACTTCAACAATTACTTTCCAGGACGTGAAAGTAAACGCGTCGCTGTTTGTCCACAAAATTGCAACGATTTTTCAGTTCGGGCAAGTCCTTCTAGCAGCAGAACTTCCGGGGGAAATAAACCAGAGAAAATAAAATATCAAAGTTAAAATAGGCGCTGAGATTGTTTTTTTATTGGAGCTATTTGAGATCAACTTTAAATTAAACACTGGAAATAGAGGTCGATTTTTTTTTTTTTGACACTAAAACAGAATAATGAAATAAACCGTTTTCACATTTTATTTTCGTTCTTAATTGAAATTTTAAAGAACAAATGGTACACGGACCTTACAACCACCTAAACCATAATCATAATCTTTTCAAATACATGTTCCTCGTTGGATTACGTTGTACATAATGAGGCAGCGCAAAACAGTGTGGGAGAAACGGCGTGACCAAGACGACCGCAGGAAAGATGTGGGCTTGGTTTCCACTTTTCTTCTGCGCTCAATGAAGGGACTATTTTTCACAAGTCCAAATGTCAGAGCTTTGTTCGGGGAGTGAAATGTTACGGGATTTCTCAGACCCGATTCACTGAGATACGACCGTGCGCTATTCACAGAGGAAGGTTTGGAACAGGAGGTGGGCAGCGCTGAGGCCTTCATTCACATCCAAAGCAAGTCAAAGCTGTCAGTGACAAGGCCGGGGCTGAATCATTTTGAAAAATCTGTTCTGAATGTGATTTTCGTGACAGATTTTGTGATTTTAGATTAGATTTTTGTGCAAAATTTCAGAACATGACTGAAAAAATTATTGCTATGATAACTTTTTGTGAGTTTCAGTCTTCTTTTTTTTGTTTGTTTAGGGCTTCATTTTGAAAACTTTGAAACACTGAAAGACTTTTTAGTTTTGACTTGTTACTTGTTACTTGGAGTTTCAGGGTTTCTACAGTTATGGAAATCCTGGAAAACACATGGAAATTGAAGAGTCATGGGATAAATTCAATGGAAAAGTCATGGAATTTTAGTATCTCTTTCACACAACCATAGCGTTCTATTAAGTTCTCATTAGACTATTATGATTATTTCCGAACGTCTGCACCTTTTGTTTAAAAGAGACGACAATAAATGCACTGACAGTATTTTGAATGTTAAAAAACTATAATACCAAACCATAAGGTGAGTGGAAAGTCCAGTTCATTTCATATTTAGCTTCTAAGAATATGGTAAATTCTACACATGTTGGTGCTGTAAAGTCATGGAAAATTCACATTAGGGGCCTGTTTACACGAGAACGCTTGTGGCTAAAAACGAAAAAATATTTTATCTGAAGTGCCTTTTTGTTTAGGCCAGGGGTTTCCAACCTTTCTTCTTCTGTGAGCTACCTTCACGAAACAGAAAGGCCAGAGAGCTACCAATTTCAACAGTCACAAAGAAAATGAGTAAATATAAGAGCCACGGCGAGCCTTAGATGGAGAACAGTTAGATGCTTATAAAACATAAACTATTATCCATTTATCGGTGCACCACGTTAGGCATGAAAACTATACATTATAGACTTAATTAATCAAATTTTATTTATTATCGACAATAGATAAAATTCAGAAACCCCTTGGTGAGCTACTTGGAAAGGGGTGGAGAGCTACTGGTAGCTCCCAAACTACAGGTTGGAGACCCCTGGTTTAGACGTGATGGCGTTTTTGGGGCTTAAAAACGCAAAAATCTGAAACCACCCTCCAGAGTGAAAAAGTTGAATACGCTCCGCCGTAGTGTTTCCGTCTACACTGCCCAAGACGCAAAACTCTGGTCAGATCTGCTCACATTGTGTATCGCCACTTTTCATCACCACCGAGCCGGCTGGGATGCATACCCAATCCAATCCACACACTTTTGCATCACCGTATGCACGCAGATTTCCTCCTGAAAATGCTCGTCTAAATGCGGAATAAAAAGTAAAACTGCGACGCCACTTTTGCGTCTTCGGTTCAGACCGTCATCATCAAGTTTTAAATTTTGTTGGTGAAAAAGAGTGGGAACCCTGGAGTTTGCTACATTTACTCAGTTGCATTTAATTGGGTAACTTTTTAAACAAACATAACTTCTCAGAGTACCTCAATCCACCTGTGTACTTTTACTCCTGCTTGAGTAATATATTGATTTTTGAAGTAACAGTCCTTGATTTCTTGAACCATTCCTTTGTACTTCTACTTGAAACGTTGGATCGTTCCACCTCAATTCACCAAAAAAAAAAAAAAAAAAGAAAATTGCAATTTGAACACTCACATTGTCCAGTTGCAAAGAAATTTGGCGTATGGGTAAGTCATAGCCAAGAAAGCCAAAATTTCAAAGTTTAGCATGATCAGAGCAACGGTTGCTGAGATATCACAATTACATTTATTCACTTTTTTGTGTGGTCGCCGAATTTCTGATTGCATTTACTCAGCAACTACTGGTCCGATATAAAAAAACAAGGTATCTCTGGAAAGGGGACATCATAAGGAATCCAAATCTGGCATTTGAGTACTTTTGAGATGAATTACCTTTTAAAATTGACAATAAGGGACACGCCCGGCCTCAATGACACCATAGAAAAAAGGTAGCACTATATGTCTACTTCAGCATATCAAAAATCTGGAGGGGTTTTCTTTTTTATTTTCACACAAACTTACCTAGAATCTTAAGACATGCCAAATATTGATTCAGATTTGGATTTTCCAGAGATATCTTGGTTTTTGATATCAGACCAGAAGTTGCTGAGTAAACGCAATTGAAATTCAGCAACCATGGAAAAAAGTGGAAAAAAAAACAAAAAAACAGTTGGTCCGGTCAAACTAAAATTTTAAATTTTAAATTTTGGCTTTTTTGGCTACGGTTTACCTATTTATGAAGTTTCACCAACATTTGACAAAGTAGGGTTTAACTCATAGGGTGAACTGAACCCATTCCTCTTACGTAAAGGTACATAAAGTTGTTGTTTAATACTACGGCAACGCTCCTTATTTTTCATCAATTTGAAACCTAAGAAAAAGTTTATGAAGTTCACATTTCTTTACAGTGAAGAAAGGTTTTATTTAGTTGTTTCCACACTTATCAATAGTCTTTGTAATAAACAGAATCATCAGAATAAATATCAGAAATCTGAATTGAAATTTTGCTAAGAAAAACTTACCCAAATGTACACTTTTTGGTTATTTCTTGGAACATTTTCCGCCCTAGTCTTGTTTCAGAACAGCTGTGTGCGGGGGTGAGGTGGAGATGGCAAAGTCTTTGAGCATTCTACCTTTATTTTTTACCTATTCTCCATCATTTCTTCCAATGTTTTCCCAAATTACCAACTGCAAAATTGCAACACGGCAGCGGCAGCATCGTGTTCTTTTGAGTTTTTATTACACTGATAGTTTCGACACTGAAAACAGCCTTGAGAAGAAAAGAGTTTAGTTTCGTTGGCTTTATTTGAGTAAAGTCCGGCGCTTTTGTATTTTAGTGGTACAATAAAAAGTCCCGAATACAGGGGACCCAGTCTGAACTCGTAGGAATAGTTTGTTAATACGGTAGAGAACTGATTCATCGTGACAAAGCCTATTTAATCCAGGTAAAATTAAGATCATCAGTTTGTGAATCAGTACAATCTGACTACCACAGGAAATGAACATATTACCTGACTAAATATTCTCATTAACTGCTCAACCGTTTTACTTTTTCCTTTATACAGTTATTATTATTATCATTAACTTATGAGAAATTCAGGAATAGGGCTGGGTGTCATTAAGAAGTTGCCGATACGATACGATACATATCTCGATACATAGGCCACGATACGATACATATACATAGGCCATGATACGATACATATCTCGACACATAGTCCACGATACGATACATATCTCGATACATAGGCCATGATACGATACATAGGCCATGATACAATACATATCTCAATACTTAGGCCACGATATGATACATATCTCGATACATAGGCCACGATACGATACATAGGCCACGATACGATACATATCTCGATACATAGGCCATGATACAATACATATCTCGACACATAGTCCACGATACGATACATATCTCGATACATAGTCCACGATACGATACATATCTCGATACATAGGCCATGATACAATACATATCTCAATACTTAGGCCACGATATGATACATATCTCGATACGTAGGCCACGATACGATACATAGGCCATGATACGATACATAGGCCATGATACAATACATATCTCGATACATAGGCCACAATACGATACATAGGCCATGATACGATACATAGGCCATGATACAATACATATCTCGATACATAGGCCACCATACGATACATAGGCCATGATACGATACATAGGCCATGATACAATACATATTTTGATACATAGGCCATGATATGATACATATTTTGATACATAGGCCATGATATGATACATATTTTGATACATAGGCCATGATGCCATACATAGGTAATGATACGATACATATCTCAATACACAGGCAGCAATACAATACATACCTCGATACATAGGCCTCGATACAATACATATCTTGATACATAGGCCATGATATGAGAAAGAAAGAAACAGAAAGCGCACACCAAAATTCTTGTAGAGATGCAAATGCAGGAGCAGCAAGATAAAAGTGAAAAAATGCATAGGGCCCTCAGATGTCCAAAAGTTTTTTTTATTTTAAAAAAATAAAAAAGCTTTTGGACATCCCGCCATCTGAATGCACGATACAGTACATACCTCGATACATAGGCCATGATACGATACATAACTCATAACAGTGCTTTTTTGATTCAATACGATATATTTCAAATCAATTCGATATGGTTCAATAAAAAATAAAGGCTAAATCATGGCAAGTCTTTGTTAAACTACTTTTTGTGCAAAGTGAATATGAAACACAAACATTTTCATCATCAAAACAGTGAAAATGTCAAATATGCTGCATAAAAAAGTTTCCTGTCACTAAACAAACAACAAAACTGTAGCGCTGTAACAAAAACATTTAGTAAAATTCACCAAAAAATACTCTTGGAAATATATCGATACAGCAGCCCATGATATCGATACTGTATCATCACATTAAACGAATACGATACATCGATATTTTGATATTTTGACACAACTACAGCATGCAGATTGTGAAATAACAGGTTGTACTGAAAAAAAAAAAACGATGTAAACAATGTACAACACTTTATTAGGGGGTAAAAGGGGCAAGGACAAATGTACTAAAATTGCTTTTAGTTCTGGAAGAGTTAAACATGTGAATGAAACAAAACACAACCCCAGGTACGTTGTTGATGAGAAAATATTATAATATCAGAAAATAGTGTAATATGTGTCCTTTAAATAAACTTTAAATATCTGATTTTTTTTCTCAGTATCACAAAACTGTACAAGATGTCCTCACCTCCATTTGAAGTGAAACTCTAATATAAATCCTGGCTTCACTTCGAGTCAAACTTTGTCAAACTTTATCTTAATCTCATGTCAGTATACGGCCCCTTATCGCCGCTCTCATAACAGTATTTTCCCAGCTCAAATCTCAACTTATTTGAACCTCAGCGCGCCCGGGCAGATTTGTGGAGACGGTTCAGAGCGGTAGACGCCTGTATTTATCGTCCTTGGCCCCGGTACGCCGCCGTGTGTCTCCCCGTTTCACCTCGTCACAGTTTTCCCGTCGTAAATGCGTCAAACGAGAGCGGAGGCAACACAAAAGGACAAAACGAGAGCGTAGGAGCAAAGAGAGGCAGGCCCGCGCGCGCCGAGAAGTGCCACGGTTTAAAAAGTCACTTATTTGTCTGGAAATGACAGGACGGAAAGGGGAAATGGGAGTACAGACTGGAACAGCGCCCCCTGTGACATTTCTATCAGCACTGGTTTGTGATTTAAAAGCGCTGTGCCTGATTTTTACGGTCTTAAAAACGTGGACGAGTTTATTTTAAAGCCCTCGTGTCACGTTATTTTATGATATATGCTGTTAATATTGTGAAAACCAAACCTGGAGTTGTGTTGTTTTTTTTTTCTTTCATACATGTTTAACTCTGCAAATTTAGGTTGAGTTCTTCAGAAACAGAAAACACTTTGTTCCACCTTGTACAGGAAGTGCTCCACTGTGTTTTTAAACTCCATACACCTTCACTAGAATCATCTGGATAATTTCAGACAATCTCGACTAGACTAAAGGTAAAAGGAGCTGTTAATTTGAAAATGATTTAACTTGAAAAGCATTTTGAGCTTTGGATGAAAATGCAGACA
Source organism: Boleophthalmus pectinirostris (assembly GCF_026225935.1). Classification (NCBI taxonomy): domain Eukaryota; kingdom Metazoa; phylum Chordata; class Actinopteri; order Gobiiformes; family Gobiidae; genus Boleophthalmus; species Boleophthalmus pectinirostris. Next base: position 29,377,398 of record NW_026571095.1, on the reverse strand, counting down.
GCCTAATGATAAAGGATCACTGAAACAATAATACATCTATAAAAAGTTATAAAGCACTTTTAAAAACTGTTTACAAAGTGCCTCCGCTCAATTTCATTTCCCTCCAGCAACTAGGTCAGGAATCGGAATACACGAGACGGTTTCCAAGAACGCCGGAAGTTGTAGACGGCGCACCGGCCAATCAGAGAAGAGCTGTGAAGCCATGACGTTAAACTCAAGTGCCTGTCTGGGTCGCTTTTGTACGGAAGCTGAGAGGGGTCACAACAAACGCAAACGCCGCACACAAATACAAATGCGACAACACAACAAAAAAGCCACAACGGAAATGACCGCTGGACTCTATTTTAATGCAAACACCGCAACAAATACAAACGCCACAACACAAACGCAAATGCCGCAACACAATAAAAAGCCACGACAGAAGTGACCGCGGGACTATTTTCTGATGGACCGATCAAGCGGCAAGTGAAGAAGAAGAACTACAACGTGTCCGTCGGAAAATAGAGTCCCGCGGTCACTTCCGTTGTGGCTTTTTAATGTGTTGCGGCTTTTGTGTTTGTGTTGTGGCGTTTGTATTTGTTGCGGTGTTTGCGTTTTTTGTGACCCCTCTCTTCTTCCATACTTTTGTGGAACAGCACAACAGTAAACAAAGCGTCCAGACGGATGTAGACGAAGTCATACATTCTGTGTTGGCAACGATTCCCGACATCGAGGATTTAAAGCCGGAACAAAGAGAATGTTTGGTGAATTTTATCAAGAGGAAAGACGTTATTGCCCTTCTTCCTACGGAATTTGGCGCATTACATACGTCACGACCAAATAGCAGCAACTGGTGAATTTAAAAAAGTACCTGCTTACTGTCGAGTGAATGGATCCTAATGCTGCGAGGTCAGACGGTTTCTACGAAATTAAACTGGCTGATGAATCAGGCTATTACAAGCTGCAAAGAACAATACAAAATAATGAAAATAGCATAACAGAAAACACACAAAAACAGACAATGATGCAAACAATCCAATAAATAATAAAAAAATATATATACATAAATAATAATAAAAAAAAAAAAGGAATAAAATCAAGCTAAAACCAGTTCAAGCAAGACCAACCCATAAAAATGAGTCTTAAGAAGTGATTTAAAAGATGAAACTGATGGTGCGAGCCTTCTCTCCTCAGGCAGGTTGTTCCAAAGCTGAGGTGCTTCGACTGAAAAGGCTCCATCACTTTCGTTCGGATCCTGGACTTTGGAACAGCCACAGGATCTAAGGCTGCGGGAGGCTCGTACGGGGTAAAATGTTGTGAAATGTAACTTGGTGCAAGACCTAAACGAGCTTTAAAAGTGATCAGTAAAATCTTAAAATCGATTCTAAAACACACAGGCAGCCAGTGGAAGGGAAGATAAAACAGGGGGAATGTGTCGATGTTTGTTAAACCCAGCGAGGAGCCGAGCTGCTGCGTTTGAAACAACAAAACACAACTCCAGGCATGTTTTTGAAGCAGTAACAATAAACATGGCTAAAACTTTTTTTTTAAAGCGCAACATAGGACCTTTAATTACATTTTAAATCTCTAAAACTCTATGGCTACGTTCAGACTGCAGCCTGAAGTGACCCAAATCCGATTTTTTGGCCCCTATGTGACCTGTATCTGATCTTTTAATGACAGTCTGAACGACACAGATCCGATTTTTTCAAATGTGACCCAGGACACTTGGATATGTGCTCCTGAAACCGATACATATCTGATCTTTTGACATGCGACTTCAGTCTGAACGGTCAAAGCGCATTCATCCGACCTACACGTTATTCAACAAGACACACACGTCACTATTCTGCGCTGAAGTAGGCGAAAATTGTTAATGAACTCCGTGTCACTGAAGCGAAGCACATCTCCACTCACCACTCTTGGCTACGTCTCCACATCCACACGTTCCTTTCAACGGACGTCGCTGCCGCTGCCCCACAAAACACCACGACCAAAAACCTCGTCCTTCTCCTTCTCAATCTCCTCCTTAAAACAAGTAAGTTGTTCATGTTCTGGCTCCGGTACGAGAGGAACTTTAAACTCTCCAGGTGCTCAATGCTCGCGTCCATGTGTGAACAACTTCCGTAAACACAGAGCACGCTCGCTGCGGTTGACGTCATCGTGTCTCCAGTGCACATGTGAGACACTTTAAACCGTTTAACATTCACACAGGGGATCGCATTCAAGTCGCATTTAATTGGAAATGTGAACGACCTCGCAAAAACATCGGATTTCACAAAAAAATCGGAACTGAGCGTTAAGCCCTGCAGTCTGAACGTAGCCTAAAAGGTCAGAGCTTAACCACTGCAGACACTTGCAGAAGAGTGGGCGGGGTTAGGGGGCAGGTGAACACGTTTTCTGAGCCCTCAGATATTCAAGCGTGAAGCCAAATACGAGCGTGAGTGAGTTCATCATGAGGGAAAACTATTAAAGCTCTTAGAAGTCACCTTTAAGAATGTCATTTTGATTATATTGGGTCTACTGTCATTGGAATTGTAATGCTGCGACATGTCCTTGGCGACGGCATTCGGCTGATGCACAGTAAATGTACCCGCACAAAACTCACACACTCCATCTTTCATTTCACAGTCATTTCACAAAGCTGTTTACATCGTCTTTGTTCTCATTTGCGTTTGCCTTAAAGGTCCTGCATCGCACAGAGTGAATACTTGTGAGTTTTAAGCCACGTTATAATGCTGTCACCTCCTCAAAAACAGACCTGGAGTTGTGTTTTGTTTCATTCACAAATGTTTGAGGCATTACAGGTCCAAAAAATGTAATATTTTACTCGGTACAAATGTCAGTAACGCGCATTACAATGTGTTTTTAACCTGTGGTGGGTTTTTCTTCATACAAATTCGCTAAAATCACCGGAGACGCGCCCACGTAGACCGTCAGGTGACCGCGGGCAAAAGGACCAGCACCGAACTGCAGTTAGTCCCGAGGAGTGCGGAGTTCTGCATCTGTCTTTTTGCCCGCGTAGGTTTGGTCCTCTGGTTTAGTCTTGGTTTAGTCCTGGTTTAGTCCTGTTTTAGTCTTGGTTCAGTCCTGGTTTAGTCCTGGTTTTAGTCCTGTTTAGTCTGTTTAGTCCTGGTTCAGTTCTGTTTTAGTCCTGGTTCAGTCCTGGTTTAGTCCTGGTTTAGTCCTGGTTCAGTTCTGTTTGTTTTAGTCCTGCTTCAGTCCTGGTTCAGTCCTGTTTTAGTCTGGTAGTTCAGTTCTGTTTTAGTCCTGTTTTTCAGTCCTGGTTCAGTCCTGTTTTAGTCTGGTTCAGTCCTGTTTTAGTCCTGGTTCAGTTTGTTTTAGTCCTGTTCAGTCCTGTTTTAGTCCTGTTTTAGTCCTGGTTTAGTCCTGGTTCAGTCCTGTTTTAGTCCTGTTTAGTTTGGTTTCAGTCCTGTTTTAGTCCTGTTCAGTCTGTTTTAGTCCTGTTTTAGTCCTGTTTTAGTCCTGTTTTAGTCCTGTTTTAGTCCTGGTTCAGTCCTGTTTTAGTCCTGGTTCAGTCCTTTTTAGACCTGGTTCAGTCCTGTTTTAGACCTGGTTCAGTCCTGTTTAAATCCTGGTTCAGTCCTGTTTTAGTCCTGGTTCAGTCCTTTTTTAGTCCTGGTTTACTCCTGTTTTAGTCCTGGTTCAGTCCTGTTTTAGTTCCTGGTTCAGTCCTGTTTTAGTCCTGGTTCAGTCCTGTTTTAGTCTGGTTCAGTCCTGGTTTAGTAGTCCTGGTTCAGTTTTTAGTCCTGGTTCAGTCCTGTTTTAGTCCTGGTTCAGTCCTGTTTTAGACCTGGTTCAGTCTCTGTTTTTCAGTCCTGATTTAGTCCTGTAGTTCAGTCCTGTTTTAGTCCTGGTTCAGTCCTGGTTTAGTCAGTCCTGTTTAGTAGTCCTGTTTTAGTCCTGGTCCTGGTTCAGTCCTGGTTCAGTCCTGTTTTTAGTCCTGGTTCAGTCCTGGTTCAGTTGTTTCAGTCCTGAGTTTTACAGTCCAAAAAATGTTATTTTACTCGTCAAATGTCAGTAACCTGTTTTTTAACCTGTGGTGGGTTTTCTTCATACAAATTCGCTAAAATCACCGGAGACGCGCCCACGTTCCCACCGAACTGCAGTTAGTCCCCGAGGAGTGCGGAGTTCTGCATCTGTCTTTTGCCCGCGTAGTCCTGGTTTAGTCTTGTTTCCTGGTTAGTCTGTTTAGTCTTAGTCTAGTTCTGAGTTCTGTTTAGTCCTGTTTAGTCAGTTGTTAGTCCTGGTAGTCCTGTTCAGTTCTGTTTTAGTCCTGTCAAGTCAAGTCAGTCTGTTTTAGTCTGTTCAGTCCTGGTAGTTAGTCCTGTGTCCTAGTTTAGTCCTGTTCAGTCCTTTTTAGTCCTGTTTAGTCCTGTTTTAAGTCCTGAGTCCTGTTTTTTTAGTCCTGGTTTCGTTTTAGTCTGGTTCAGTTTAGTCCTGTTCAGTTAGTCCTGGTTCAGTCCTAGTCGTAGTCCTGTTTTAGTCCTGTTAGTCCTTAGTCCTGTAGTGTCCTGAGTTGTAGTCCTGTTTAGTCCTGAGTTGTTAGTCCTGGTTCAGTCTGGTCAGTAGTCCTTTTTCCTGGTTGGTTCAGTCCTGTTTTAGTCCTGTTTTCCTGTTCAGTCCTGTTTTAGTCCCTGGTTCAGTCCTGTTTAGTCCTGAGTCCTGGTCAGTCCTGTTTTAGTCCTGGTTCAGTCCTGACCTGGTTCAGTCTGTTTTGTTTTAGTCAGTCCTGTTTTAGTCCTGTTTAGTCCTGTTCAGTCTGTTTTAGTCCTGGTTTAAGTCAGTCCTGTTTAGTCCTGTTTTAGTCCTGTTCAGTCCTGTTTTAAGTCCTGTTTTAGTCCAGTCCTGTTTTAACCTGGTTCAGTCCTGATTTAGACCTGGTTTCCTGTTTTAGTCCTGTTAGTCCTGGTTTAGTCCTGTCCTGGTTTACTCCTGTTTTAGACCTGGTTCAGTCCTGGTTTAGTCCTGATCACTGTTGCTGTTGCGTGGAGACTTGTCAGACCTGTCAGTCATGTTCTATCTGTGGATCATCTTCACTTCTCAAACCCTCAGAGAAATCAGAACAACAACAACAACAACAACAACAAGAAAAACTCACAGCAGACGTGTTTAGAAAAAAACTTTATTATTATTTTAGTCCTGGGTTAGTCCTGGTTTAGTCTTGGTTCCATTTGTGGCAAAGGCAGCACAAAAGTTTGATTTAATGTCGGGTTAACGTGCGGATGCGGTGGGGATTTCACCTATCGCGGGTTATTTCTAGAACGTAACCCCCGCGATAAACGAGGGACACTGTCAACTATTAAATGAAATATTCACCAGAGGAATTCATGTGAAGTAATGAAAAGAAAACCTCGAAGAACAGAGCTGTTTGTTCGAGGAGCCATAGGAGCTGTGCACAACATATGTCCCTGCTCCTGTGCCAGAAAACATCTGAAAACTGTGCACAGTGTGAAATCTCATGAAAAAATACATTTGGAACTAGAAAAACAAAACAAAACTACCAGTGTTTCTACAGATTCACAGTCCGTGTGCCAGAGGTGGGACCAAGTCCTTGTTCTGCGAGTCTCAAGTAAGTCTCGAGTCTTTGACCTCAAGTCCGAGTCAAGTTCCAAGTCAAATACGGGCAAGTCCAAGTCGAGTCTCGAGTCACTGGCCCGTAAGTCCAAGTCAAGTCCAAGTCGACTCTCGAGTCAGTGGACCATAAGTCCAAGTCAAGTCCAAGTCGAGTCTCAAGTCACTGGCCCATAAGTCCAAGTCAAGTCCAAGTCTCGAGTCATGGCCCATGTCCAAGTCAAGTCCAAGTCGAGTCTCGAGTCACTGGCCCATAAGTCCAAGTCAAGTCCAAGTCGAGTCTCGAGTCAGTGGCCCATAAGTCCAAGTCAAGTCCAAGTCGAGTCTCGAGTCAGTGGCCCATAAGTCCAAGTCAAGTCCAAGTCGAGTCTCGAGTCACTGGCCCATAAGTCCAAGTCAAGTCCAAGTCAGTCTCAGTCAGTGGCCCATAAGTCCAAGTCAAGTCCAAGTTGAGTCTCGAGTCACTGGCCCATAAGTCCAAGTCAAGTCAAGTCCAAGTCGAGTCTCGAGTCAGTGGCCCATAAGTCCAAGTCAAGTCCAAGTCTCGAGTCTCGAGTCAAAGTGGCCCATAAGTCCAAGTCAAGTCCAAGTCGAGTCTCGAGTCAGTGGCCCATAAGTCCAAGTCAAGTCCAAGTCGAGTCTCGAGTCACTGGCCCATAAGTCCAAGTCCAAGTCGAGTCTCGAGTCACTGGCCCATAAGTCCAAGTCAAGTCCAAGTCGAGTCTCAAGTCACTGGACCATAAGTCCAAGTCAAGTCCAAGTCGAGTCTCGAGTCACTGGCCCATAAGTCCAAGTCAAGTCCAAGTCGAGTCTCGAGTCACTGGCCCATAAGTCCAAGTCAAGTCCAAGTCGAGTCACTGGCCCATAAGTCCAAGTCAAGTCCAAGTCGAGTCTCGAGTCACTGGCCCGTAAGTCCAAGTCAAGTCCAAGTCGTGTGCTTTAAGCTTCAAGTCATTTCAAGTCTTTAAACAAAAGTACCAAATATAGCTTACATTTTTGCATTTTTTTTTTACTTTTAAGATAAATTGTACTTAAAAATCGTAGTATATTAATATTTGAGTATTTATATCAGAGTTGTAGAAATTTATTTAGTTCATTTTTCCTTTTTAAATGTCTGGACAAGATCTTAGTGTGAATCGTTACGGTCAGAAGAGAAAGAATTCAGATTTAAAAGTGCTTCTCAAGCCTTCTCAAGTCACAGGCCTCAAGTCCGAGTCAAGTCCCAAGTCACTGACCTTCAAGTCCAAGTCGAGTCCCAAGTCTTAGTCCATTTTATCAAGTCAAGTCTCAAGTCGTGAAAATAGTGACTCGACTCTGACTTGACTCACCTCTTGTCGTGTGCCCATTCGTTCTTTTGAATTTCAATTAAGAACGAAAAACAATAAAATGAGAAAACAGTTTGCTGTTTCATTTTTCTGTTTTAGTGTCAAACAAAAAAACTTATTTCGGCCTCTATTTTGAATATTTAATTTAAAGCTTTTTTCAAATAACACCAATCAAAAAACTATAAAAAACTGTAAACTATAAACTATATAAAATAAAAGCCTCACAGAAAGTCATAATTATGAGTTTTAAAGTCATAATTATGAGTTTTAAAGTCATAATTAGGAGTTTTGTAATTTGTTACGTTCCACCACTGGTCCTATATTATGTGAAACTGTCTCTTGTGAGCTTTAAAGAGGGAGTATTATCTAAGGGTTGAGGTTTTAGATGTCATCCATGCGTGTTTGAGTAATTTAGCGATCTCTCCTGGGCCATATTTGAACCCTCTTTACGATAACTTGAAAAAAGATTCGATATTCACAGAGATCAAACCAGATATCTCAACAGACCTGATTTAGTTTTGTTTTAGACCTGATTTAGTCCTTGTCTAGTCCATGATTACCTGATAGATCACTGTTGTAGTTCTGGTTTAGTTCTGGTTTAGTCCTCGATATAGTCTTGTTTAATCCAGGTTTTACTTTACGTTTTCTGATATTCATAGTTTAATCCTGGTTTAGTTTTGGTTTAGTTTTGGTTTAGAGTCCTGGTTTAGTCCTGGTTTAGTTCTGGTTTAGTCTTGGTTTATGTTTTTGTTTCGTCCCGCATTAGACCTGCTTTAGTTCTGTTTTAAAGTTCTGTTTTAGTCCATAAATCATTGATATTCATGGTTTAGTTCTGCTTTAATCCTGGTTTATATGTGGTTTAGAAATGGTTTAGTCCTGATTTAGTCTTTGATGAGACCTGATTTAATGATGTTTTAAAATTCTGTTTTATTTAGTCCACAAATCTCTGATAATTCTGGTTTAATTCTGGTTTAGTCCTGGATTAGTCCTTGATGAGACCTAATTTAATGATGTTTTAAAGTTCTGTTTTACTTAGTCCACAAATCTCTGATAGTTCTGGTTTAATCCTGGTTTAGTCCTGGTTTAGATCTGGTTTTGTTCTAATTTGGACCATGTTGAGTCCTGGTTTAGTCTTGACTTAGTCTAAACCAAGACTCTGTTGTCCAAGTGTGTCTTAAAACTGCACTGCGAAACTATTTGCTGGCGTCTGTCACCTGTTTTTTTTGTAAGGATACGTCATTGCTCTGCCTGGAATGTTCCACAGTATGACTTTAAACTTTTCTATCTTCACAGAGATCAAACCAGACCAAGTTATGGATCAGATCTGTGGAGAGGCGACGCCACTCACAGTCAGAATGTTGTTTTTCTAGGTATTTTTGACCTTTAAAACCACCTGTAATTTAATAAATGTAATCTTAGAGCTGTTTAAAGTCACACTGTGGAACATTCCGGGCAGAGCAATGACGTATCCATAGAAACAAGCAGGTGACGGGTCCAAAACAAAAAAGTTACACGCTTGGACAACAGAGAAAACTGAAAACTACCATCAAAACTGCAACATTTATTCACTTTAAATCACATTTAAAACCACATGTTGTTTTGTTTTATTGTTATAAATATTAGAGCAGGATTTTGTCACGTTTTTACGACTTTTTCTCGATGTTTTCATTCTTGTTTTTGCTCCGATTATAAGTGTCCTTGGCGAGAGTGTAACAGATGTGCGTGTTACACAGAATGTACACACTGGTTGTATAGTGTATTGTGTTATTATTGTGCTATTATTGTGTTGTATGTTTAGTTTCACTTTCACTTTCACTTTCACTTGGGCGGTGCTGTATGTTTGTGTGCAGATGTGTTCATGTGGAAGACCTGGACTGTGCCCGGCTTTAAATATGAGCTTCACTGATTTTAGATGACAGCAATTCATGGACTAAACAAGGACTAAACCAGGACTAAACCAAGTATAAACCGGGACTAAACAAGGACTAAACCAGGACTAAACCAAGTATAAACCAGGATTAAATAAGGACTAAGCAAGGACTAAACCAGACCTAAAAAGAACTCAACAAGGTCCAAATTAGGAGTAAATTAGGACTAAACCAGGTCTAAACCAGGACTAAACCAAGTATAAACCAGGACTAAACAAGGACTAAACCAGGACTAAACAAGTAAACTAAACCAGGACTAAACTAAACCAGGACTAAACAAGTAAAACCAGGATTAAAAAGACTAAACAAGGACTAAACCAGACCTAAAAAGAACTCAACAAGGTCCAAATTAGGAGTAAATTAGGACTAAACCAGGTCTAAACCAGGACTAAACCAAGTATAAACCAGGACTAAACAAGGACTAAACCAGGACTAAACCAAGTATAAACCAGGACTAAACAAGGACTAAACCAGGACTAAACCAAGTATAAACCAGGACTAACAAGGACTAAACAAGGACTAAACCAAGTATAAACAGACTAAACAAGGACAACTAAACCAGATAAAAGGACTAAACAAGGACTAAACCAGACCTAAAGAGAACTCAACATGGTCCAAATTAGGACTAAATTAGGACTAAACCAGGTCTAAACCAAAATTAAACCAAGTATGAACCAGGACTAAGCAAGGATTAAACCAGGACTAAACCAAGTATAAACCAGGACTAAGCAAGGACCAGGTTTAAACTAGGACTAAACCAGGACTAAAGAAGGAATATCAGAAAACCTAAAGGAAAACCTGGATTGAACAGGACTAAATCAAGGACTAAACCAAAACTTGAACAGTAATCTATCACATAATCATGGACTAAACCAGGAACCAGGACTAAACCAGGTCTAAACTCAGCCCAAACCAGACAAAAAAAGAAAATAAAACAAAAAACAAACCAGGCCTAAACCAGAATTTAACCAGGTCTAAATCAGGACTATCGGTGATTTATTGACTAAAACAGGACTAAAGCAGCTCTCATGTTGGACAAAAGGACTAAACCAGGACTAAACCATTACTAAACCAGAACAAAACCAAGACTCAGTAATTTGTGTCTTCACCGAGGACTAATCCAGGACCACCAGAACTAAACTAAACCAAGACTAAAACAGATTTCAGGCTTCATTTTGTTAAATCAGGATTAACCAGGACTAAACCAGAACTAAACCAGGTCTAAACTCAGCCCAAACCAGTCTCAGATGTGTCAGTGCAGCTCATATTTCCAGAGGGCACTCACTACATGTATTTTTGTTGCCGTCACTCAAATGTTGGTTTTTCTCTTGAACAGTGGATCGTGTCTCGTGTCTCGGTTCTACAGCGTCGGAATAATAAAGATTTTTCTAAACACGACTGAGTTTTTCTTCTTCTTGTCATTGTTCTGATTTCTCTGAGGGTTCGAGAGGTGAAGATGATCCACAGATAGAACACGACTGACAGCTCTGACACGTCTCCACGCAACAGCGACAGTGATGAGGACTGAATAAGGACTAAACCAGGACTAACCAGGACTAACTAGGTCTAAACCACATATAAACCAGGATTAAACCAGAACTATCAGTGATTTGTGGGCTAAATAAAACAAGATTTTAAAAATATCATTAAATCAAGTGTCACCAAGGACTAATCCAGGTCTAAACCAGATCTAAACTAAGACTAAACCAGGCCTAAACCATATATAAAATAGGCCTAAACCAGAACTATCATTGATTTGTGGACTAAAACAGAACAATGTGAACAAAACATTATTAAATCGGGTCTCACCAAAGATTAATCCAGGACTAAACCATTTCTAAACCAGGACTAAACCAGAACTATCAGTGATTTGTGGACTAAATAAAACGGAACCTTAAAACATCATTAAATCAGGTCTTACCAAGGACTAAACCAGGACTAAACCACATATAAACCAAGACTAAAGCAGAACTAAACCAGGTCTCATGCGGGATGAAACAAAAAATAAACCCGGCCTAAACCATTTCTAAACGAGCACTAAACCAGGATTAAACCAGAAGGATCAGTGATTTGTGGACTAAAACAGAACAATGTGAACAAAACATCATTAAAACAAGTCTCATCAAGGACTAAGACAGGTCTAAACCACATATAAACCAGGACTAAACTAGGTCTAAACCAGAACTAAACCAGGACTATCAGTGATTTGTGGAGTAAACAAAACAGAACTTTTAAACATCATTAAATCAGATCTCACCAAGGACTAATCCGAGATTGAACCAAGACTAAACCAGGTCTAAACCAGTACTAAATCAGGATTAAACCAGAATTATCAGTAATTTGTGGACTAAAACAGAACAATGTGAACAAAGCATCATTAACTCAGGTGTCACCAAGGACTAATCCAGGACTAAACTAAGTCTAAACCGAGACTAAATCAGGATTTTACCAGAACTATCGGTGATTTGTGGGCTAAAAAAAACAGAACATTAAAACATCATTAAATCAGCTCTTACCAAGGACTAATTCAGGACTAAACCAGGACTAAACCAGGTCTAAACCACATATTAACCAAGACTAAAGCAGAACTAAACCAAGGATAAACCATCAATATCAATCATTTATGGACTAAAACAGGACTTTAATACAGAAATAAACCAGGTCTCATGCGGGACAAAGCAAAAAATAAACCAGGTCTAAACCAAGACTAAACCAGGTCTAAACCACATATAAACCTGGACTAAACCATTTCTAAAACAGTACTAAACCAGGACTAAACCAGGACTATCAGTGATTTGTGGACTAAAACAGAACAATGTGAACAAAACATCATTAAATCAGGTCCCATCAAGGACTAAACCAGGTCTAAACCAGGACTAAAACAGGTCTAAACCAGGACTAAAACAGGTTTAAACCACATATAAAACAGAACTATCAGTGATTTGTGGACTAAATGAAACAGAGCTTTAAAACATCATTAAATCAGGTCTCACCAAGGACTAAACCAGGACTAACCAGGTCTAAACCACATATAAACCAGGATTAAACCAGAACAATCAGTGATTTGTGGGCTAAATAAAACAAGATTTTAAAAATATCGTTAAATCAAGTGTCACCAAGGACTAATCCAGGTCTAAACCAGATCTAAACTAAGACTAAACCAGGCCTAAACCATGTATAAATCAGGACTAAAACAGGATTAAACCAGGACTATCAGTGATTTGTGGACTAAAACAGAACAATGTGAACAAAACATCATTAAATCAGGTCCCATCAAGGACTAAACCAGGTCTAAACCAGGTCTAAACCAAGACTAAAACAGGTCTAAACCACATATAAAACAGAACTATCAGTGATTTGTGGACTAAATAAACACAACTTTAAAACATCATTAAATCAGGTCTCACCAAGGACTAAACCAGGACTAAACCAGGTCTAAACCACATTAAACCAGGATTAAACCAGAACTATCACTGATTTGTGGACTAAATAAAACAGATTTAAAATATCAAATCAGTCTCACCAAGGACTAATCCAGGTCTAAACCAGACTAAAACTAAGACTAAACCAGGCCTAAACCATGTATAAATCAGGACTAAAACAGGATTAAATCAGGACTATCAGTGATTTGTGGACTAAAACAGAACAATATGAACAAAACATCATTAAAACAGGTCTCACCAAGGACTAATCCAGGACTAAACCAGGTCTAAACCAGGTCTAAACCAGGTTTGAACCAAAACTATCTGTGATTTGTGGACTAAAACAGAACAATGTAAATAAAACATTATTAAATCAGGTCTCACCAAAGATTAATCCAGGACTAAACCATTTCTAAACCCATACTAAACCAGGACTAAACCAGAACTATCAGTGAGTTGTGGACTAAATAAAACAAAACTTTAAAACATCATTGAATCAGGTCTCACCAAGGACTAAATGTGGACTAAACTAAAACTAAGACAGGTCTAAACCACATATAAACCAAGACTAAAGCAGAACTAAACCAGTACTAAACCATGAATATTAGTGATTTATGGACTAAAACAGGACTTTAAACCATAAAACAACCAATAAACCAGGTCTAAACCAGAACTAAACCAAGGCTAACCAAGGCTTTTCTATTGCCCTTTTCATTCTTTTTAATTCCTACAATTTTAGACCTGGTTTAGACCTGATTTAGTTCTAGTTTAGACCTGGTTTAGACCAATTCTACCCAGACTTTATTGACTAAAACAGGACTAAAGCAGCTCTCATGCAGGACAAAAAAATAAATAAATCAGGACTAAACCAGGACTATCAGTGATTAGCGGACTGAAACAGAACTTTAAAACATCATTAAATCAGGACTAAACTAGGAAAATCAGAAAACCTAGAGGAAAACCTGGACTAAAAACACCAGAACTAAACAGTATAACAGGTAATCATGGACTAAACCAGGACTCAACTTGGTTTAAACTAGAACTAAACCAAGACTAGCACTGACTAATGGACTCTAAAACGGATCTCAATCAGAAGTAAACCAGGACTAAACCCCTTTGCACTAAAATAGAACTTTAAAACATCATTAAATCTGGTCTCACCCAGGACTAAACCAGGACTAAACATGATCTAAACTAGAACTAAACCAGGACTATCAATGAATTAGGGACTCGAAAGCAGAACTAAAGACTAAACCCAAGAATTAAACAGCACTAAATCAGAACTAAACCAAGATTAAAACGGCAAACTATCAGGTCTAGATGGATTAGACCAGGACTAAATCAGGTCAAAACCAGTCGTGTCTTGGTTCTATAATGTGTGAAAAGTAAAACCATCTTCTTGTTGTCACTGGGCTGATCTCTCTGAGGCTTCGAGAGGTGAAGATGAACCACAGATCACGGCTGACAGCTCTGACACGCTCTCTCTAACATCACCTGAGAGTTTAATATATGTATAGGCTCTAAATATATATATATATACACTTCAGTACTGTCAAAAGAATCAGCGCGGAGAGAAAATGAAGAGCAAAGTTCAAGCTGACACTACATCACTCAACGCTCCTTGTTAAGAGGATTTGAGCAGCTACAGAAGCCCGGGAGGGAGGCGGTACTTTAAAAAGACAGTTTTTATCGACGAATCTGAGTTAAATTTGTGTGTGTGTTTTAACGTCTTGATCACGGACTCAAGCGCATTTGGACTTGGTTCTGTCCTGGACTGGTCAGGGAGGGTCAGCAGATCCTGTGGAAGAGCTGAAAACCAGGGAAAACCAGGTGAACACAACAGGAAAGGCCTCAGTCTTACTCCGCTCTGGTGCTTCGGTTTGGTGAGGAAATGGTTCATTCCTTCAAAGTATTTCCTCTAGAAGGTCTTGGAGTTGGATTTGGAAAGTCGTCTGCCACATATGGTGTAAAAAGCAGTAGCATCTCAAATGTCTATAGATTATTATTTAGCCTCTTACACAGACTCCATGGATATGGGAAAAAACATTCATGTCACATAATCCAGACACAAACAGTGTTTTGTGTTCATTCTCTTAAAGTATTTCCTCTGAAGGTTTTCTGACACACTTGCTGCCAAATATGATTGATATTGGTGTTAGTGGTTCATCTTCTATGCCACACTGCAAATTTCTGTGATTATAAAAAGTATATTAGGCTGTCCATCTTGGTTTCAGATTTATTATCTGAGATGGCTTAAAGCAAAATTAAGTAACTGTTTTACGTTAATTAATGTCTTTCAAAGACCCTCTGATGGTTACACATGACATGTTGGAGTGTTTGAAGGGGACTCTGGTGCCACCAGCTGTGTCTGCTGCGGAAAAACCAGACATGCAACTTCGTTGCCACCGACCCACCGTCAGCTCTCAGAGCTCTGTTCTCGCTCTCGAGAGAGACAAATTGCTTTACAGCACTTCAGGTTCACAAACAGGTAACTGAGCTGCAGGTCACTGCAAGAATAAATATCTAGTGTTTATTTGTGAGGTGTCAGCCGTGGTACAACCAGATCAGAGACAGAAGAAGCCTTTGTCCGAGGACTCAAGATAAAGAAAATGTGAATCGGACACAGGGCCTGAGCTCACAGGAGTCAGTGTGGGGAAGGAAAAAGAAGGAGCGACGCAGATCTGCAGATATTGTTATTGAACAGGTAAGTTTCATATGCAGTGCTCGTATCACTGTCATAGTTCTGTAACTTGAGTAATTGTTAGCTTTAGTACGCTGTTATTTTGTTCGTAGATACTATTATTAGCGTGATACATTGTAGCTATGAAACTGAACCATTAGATTGACACATGTTTGTATAAATCCTTTGATCTGAGCGGCTCATGTCTCATCTGCTGCAGGATGTGTACAGTTTGTGTTGGTATTGAGCAAAAACAAGTGCAATTGGAAAATTTAGCCCTGACATGATTTGTGACTATGGCTCACCTCACGCCAGCATCAAACGAGATCACACATTTACATTTGCATTTGTGTGTCTCAAAGCGTCAGGTCGGGGTCACTTCTGTAACGGACAGACTGATGTTTCATGTGTATGTAGTAGTAATGTTCTGTAAATTCCAGACTACAAGCCGCTACTATTCTCACACTTTGAACCCTGTGGCTAATAAAACGATGTGACTAATATATGGACGGATTCTTTGTTTGGCACATTGTCCGTTCATATAAAAGGTCTATGGTTTGGTAACACGGCCTGAGTCCAGAAAGTGTCGCTGTCTGTGCGGTTTCACATGGATCTAGGGTTAACGGGAAGTCGTGTGATAAAATAAGTTATGACGCTAAATGAACATACGTCTTACGGGATACGTCTTACCCGTATGTGTAAATGACGAGAAGAAACGTCTCAAACTTCAGTAGCCGGACATCCACTCACACCTGATTGACAGAACTAACCCCGCCCCCGAGAGTCTGAAATCTGCTGAAATCCTCCAAGACACTGACACGATACAGACAGGACAGCGGCTCTTTCTGTGCAGGATGACTATTTTGCGCTTCCTACACACACCCTCCTCATGGAAAACACACGAAGAAACGCAGATGACGCAGCTTTTAAGTTAAAGACGATTGATGTGGCTGTGGAAGAAGGAAACAGAGCTGCTGCACGTGAGCTCGGCATCAATGAGTCGATGGTGAGATCAACGCAAAAAGACGACAAAAGCTTTCAAAGGCGATAAAAGCAAACGGCCCGAACTTGAAAACGTTCTTGAAGACGTGGACACCTGCGGCTTATATTCAAGTGCGCTCAATAGTCCAGATTTTACGGTTATATGTGTTCTTTTTGTGAGAATCATAATAGCAATGACACTCTGCTTCGTATTGAGGGTATTGAACATGTGAAACCACTGGCAAGAGGTGGAGACAGACTTCAAAAATTAAATCAAAGAGAAGCTTTCTGGATTCATAAACTGAGAGCATGTGAACATCCAGGTTTAAATGAGGACTTTGATCTGTCCTGTTTTTTATAATTGTTTTTTATAATAATTTTTTTTCATATAAGGTTTAATAATGTTTTTTTTATTAATGTTGCATTTACAACCACTGTAGGCTGATTATTATTTGTTATTATTGATAAGGATGGCAATAAAATATAACTTATGAATATGATAAAATTACACTAATATAATATAAATATTATTATTATATATATTATATATATAAATATATATATATATATATATATATATATATATATATATATATATATATATATATATATATATATTATATATATATTTATATATATGTGTGTATATATACATATATTAAAAAATTATGATCTAGACTATAAATATTAAAAAATATAAATTTTATTTTTTATAAATTATTGGTAACAGTAATAATGGGAACCTTATGGTTATGATTTTTTTTTTTTTTTTGCCTGTACCATGTCCTGTTTTTGTGCACCTGTTTTGTCTGCCTCCAATTTACTCCAGTCTTGCTATTGGTTGATGTGATCTATTTGAAGGCCACACTCATGCTTTGTTCTTAATTAAGCCCTGATGAAGACCAGTTGAGGTCGAAACATGTTGGCTTTGGCCATTCAAATAAAGGCCTTTTAATTATATTTTTCCTCGTGCGATGTGTTTACTTTTTCTACTGTTTTGGAGTTGCCTGGAATCTGTTGTGTCTTGAGTCTTGATCCTTTTTTCCAAGAGCACCTCTATTTGCTCCTACTGATTGGAACACCTGTAGCAAACAGCCACACTTTTGGTCTTTCTATGTGTGTTCTTTGTTGTCAGTTTTGTCCGTCAACGAACAACTTTCGCCCAGATGTAAAATCAGCCCAAGGCGTTTAACAGTAACACATTTTGGAGGGGAATTTAAAATGCTATTACTTATTTAAAGAGTAAAATAACATTACCCACCTGAGAGATTTTGTTGCGTACAGTGTTCACCGGCTTTGTGAAAACAAATGTGAGCCTCAACTGCGCGGAAGGAGAGTATTTACAACACAAACCACCTGCTGAAGTTACTTAGTTCTGCTTTAATTCAAGTCTAGAGGAGGTTTATTTTACTTGACAAGTTATTTTAAAATAATGGTCAGATAATTTCACTACTTTTAAGTCATTTTCTGATAGATTTAAGTGTTTATATCTTACATTTTGGCCATATTCTCACTGTCCCTCCTCTGTACCATATTCATTTTGATGCATCCATTTTTCTCTCTCTCCGTTTTCTCGTCTGTATTTTTGTTCTATAGCGAGTCGGCGGTGCCCTTTCAGACCCAGCGTGGTGCGTTCGGGTTCATTTAGGGAGTTGGACAGAACAGTGCTGGGCTGTCTCATTTATTTTGGCCACAAGCTGAGGGCAGACAGGACTTTCTCTTCGGGCCGCTTTCAAAGCAGACAAACTCACCAATTAAACGCATCCAAAAACTCCAGCCAGGAGAGGAGAGGAGGAGAGGAAAGGTAAGAAGAGGAGAGGAGGAGAGAGGGAGGAGAGGAGAGGAGGAGAGGAAAGGTAAGAAGAGGAGAGGAGAGGAAAGGTAAGAAGAGGAGAGGAGAGAGGGAGGAGAGGAGGAGAGGGAGGGGAGGAGAGGAAAGGTAAGAAGAGGAGAGGAGAGGAAAGGTAAGAAGAGGAGAGGAAGAGAGAGGAGAGGAGAGAGGAGAGGAGGAGGAAAGGTAAGAGAGGAGAGGAGAGAGGAGGAGAGGAGAGGAGGAGAGGAGAGGAGAGAGAGAGAGAGGAAAGGTAAGAAGAGGAGAGGGGAGGAGAGGAAAGGTAAGAAGAGGAGAGGGGAGGAGAGAGGGAGGAGAGGAGGAGAGGAGAGGAGGAGAGGAGAGGAAAGGTAGAAGGGAGGGGAGGAGAGGAGAGGAGAGAGGGAGGAGAGAGAGAGAGGGAGGAGAGGAGGAGAGAGGGAGAGAGGGAGGAGAGGAGAGAGGAGAGAGGAGAGAGGAGAGAGGAGAGGGAGAGAGAGAGGAGAGGAGAGGGAGGAGAGGAGAGGAGAGGAGGAGAGGAGAGAGGGAGAGAGGAGAGAGGAGGGAGAGAGGGAAGAGAGAGGGAGGACAGGAGAGAGGGAGGAGAGAGGAGAGGAGAGGAAGAGGGAAGAGAGAGGGAGAGAGGAGAGAGGGAGGAGAGGAGAGGAGAGGAGAGGAGGAGAGAAAGGTAAGAAGAGGAGGAGAGGAGAGGAGAGAGGGAGGAGAGGAGAGAGGAGGAGAGGAGAGGAGGAGAGGAAAGGTAAGAAGAGGAGGAGAGGAGAGAGGAGGAGAGGGAGAGGAGAGGAGAGGAGAGGGAGGAGAGAGGAGAGGAGAGGAGAGAGGAGAGGAGAGGAGAGAGGAGAGGAGAGGAGAGAGGAGAGGAGAGAGGGAGGAGAGGAGAGGAGAGAAGGAGGAGAGGAGAGGAGAGAGGGAGGGAGGACAGGAGAAAGAGGGAGGAGAAGAGAGGAGAAAGGGAGAGAGGGATGGGAGGAGAGAAGAGAGGGGAGGAGAGGAGAGAGGAAGGGGAGGAAAGGAGAGAGGAGGACAGGTGACTAGAGGAGAGGAGAAGAGAGGAGAGAGGAGGAAAAAGTAGGAGGTGAGAGGACAGAAGGAGGAGGTAGGAGAAGAGAGGAGAGGGGACAGGAGGAGAGTTGAGGAGAGAGGAGGAGAGGCAAAGGAAGAAGAGAGGAGAAAGGAGGGAGAGAAGAAGAAGGGGGAAGAGGGAAGAGAGGTGAGGGAGGAGAAGAGAGGAGTGAGGAGAAGAGGCAAGGGAAGGAGAGGGAAGAGGAGAAGGGAGACGAGGGAGGAGAGGTGAGGGGAGGAGATGGTCTCTAAAAGTCTGTGTGTGAATTGCAGTGTGTTTTGTCCACAGTTCTGCTTCACAGAAAGTAAATAAACAACAGAAGGTTGGGATGTGAACTTCTACTGCTAAAAATCTGGTTTAGACCTGGTCTAGTCTTGGTATAATTCTGTTTTTAAAACTGCTTTTGTTCTACTGATTTAGAATGGGTTGATTTCAGTCCTGGTTTAGTCCTGGTTTTGTCCTGGTTTAGTCCTATTTTAGTCCTAGTTTAGTCCTAGATTAGTCCTAGATTAGTCCTGGTTTGTTCTGTTTTAGTCCTGGTTTAATCCTGGTTTAGTTCTAGTTTAGTCCTGGTTTTGTCCTGGTTTAGTCCTGGTTTTGTCCTGGTTTAGTCCTGGTTTAGTCCTATTTTAGTCCTAATTTAGTCCTAATTAGGTCCTGGTTTAGTCCTAGATAAGCCC
This sequence comes from Boleophthalmus pectinirostris, assembly GCF_026225935.1. Lineage (NCBI taxonomy): Eukaryota > Metazoa > Chordata > Actinopteri > Gobiiformes > Gobiidae > Boleophthalmus > Boleophthalmus pectinirostris. The sequence continues at coordinate 29,357,914 of NW_026571095.1, read as the reverse complement.
TACTTTAGTCCTAGTTTAGTCCTGGTTTAGTCCTGGTTTAGTTCTAATTCAGTCCTGGTTTAGTCCTAGTTTAGTCCTGGTTTAGTCCTGGTTTAGTTCTAGTTTAGTCCTGGTTTAATCCTGGTTTAGTCCTGGTTTAGTCCTTGTTTGTCCTGGTTTAGTCCTGGTTTAATCTTGGTTTTGTCTTACTTTAGTCCTTGTTTAGTCCTGGTTTAGTCCTAGTTTAGTCCTGTTTTAGTCCTGGTTTAGTTCTAATTTAGTCCCGGTTTTGTCCTGTTTTAGTCCTGGTTTAGTTCTAATTTAGTCCTGGTTTTGTCCTGTTTTAGTCCTGGTTTAGTCCTACTTTAGCCCTGGTTTAGTCCTTGTTTGTCCTGTTTTAGTCCTAGTTTAGTCCTTGTTTTGTCCTAGTTTAGTCGTAGTTTAGTTCTGATTTAGTCCTGTTTACTTCTAATTTATTTCTACTTTAGATTTAGTTTCGATAAGCACAGACACACACATGAAAGAGTGCGTCCAAACATCTGACTGCTCGTGTGTTTAAAGAAAGTTCTATTTTAATCGTGAAAAGCGAAAGAGAACATGTCAGAAATGCAAATATATATAAATCCATAAGAGTTTCTCCTGTCTCGTCCTTGAGGAGATAATGACACATAACCCGCCTCATATTATTTCTACAAATAACTGATGAAATAATAACTGTATTCAGCTGACTGGACATATTCATCTCTGACCTTTCTAATATGGCCGCTCTATACGTGCATTCAGTCTGCTTATGCTCTTCTATAATATACGTTTAAATGGCACAGCACGGTCAAAGGAGGCTGGCCTCTAGATTTTCTATGGCTCCTTTTTATTCTTTTTAATTCCTAGAGTTTTAGACCTGGTTTAGACCTGGGTTTTGTTTTGGTTTAGTCCTGGTTTAGACCTTGTTTAGTCCTGGTTTTGTCCTAGTTTAGACCTGGTTTAGTTCTAGTTTAGTCCTGGTTTAAGTCCTGGTTTTAGTCCTGGTTTAGACATGGTTCAGTCATGGTTTAGTCCTGGTTTAGTCCTGATTTAGTCCTGGTATTGTGTTGGTTTAGATCTGGTTTAGACCTGGTTTAGACCTGGTTTTGTCCTGGTTTTAGTCCTGGTTTTGTCCTAGTTTAGTCCAGTTTTAGTCCTGGTTTAGATCTGGTTTTGTCCTAGTTTATTCCAGTTTTAGTCCTAGTTTAGTCCTGGTTTAGACCTGGTTTAGACCTGGTTTTGTCCTGGTTTTAGTCCTGGTTTTGTCCTGGTTTTAGTCCTGGTTTTGTCCTTATTTAGTCCTAGGTTTAGTCCTGATTTAGACCTGGTTTTGTCCTTATTTAGTCCTGGTTTAGTCCTAGTTTAGTCCTGGTTTAGACCTGGTTTAGTCCTGGTTTTGTCCTAGTTTATTCCAGTTTTAGTCCTAGTTTAGACCTGGTTTTGTCCTGGTTTTAGTCCTGGTTTTGTCCTTATTTAGTCCTGGTTTTGTCCTAGTTTAGTCCAGGTTTAGTCCTAGTTTAGTCCTGGTTTAGACCTGGTTTAGACGTGGTTTTGTCCTGGTTTTAGTCCTGGTTTTGTCCTAGTTTAGTCCTGGGTTAGACCTGGGTTTTGTCTTGGTTTAGTCCTAGTTTAGTCCTGGTTTAGTCCTGGGTTAAGTCCTGCTTTAGTCCTGGTATAGATCTGGTTTAGTCCTGGTTTTGTCCTAGTTTAGTCCAGTTTTAGTCCTAGTTTAGTGCTGGTTCAGACCTGGTTTTGTCCTGGTTTTAGTCCTGGTATAGATCTGGTTTAGTCCTAGTTTTGTCCTAGTTTAGTCCTGTGTTTTGTCCTGGTTTAGTCCTGATTAAGTCCTGATTTAGTTTGAAATGTCCTGGTTTTTAGTCCTGATTTAGTCCTGGTTTAGACCTGGTTTAGTCCTGATTTAGTCCTGATATAGACCTGGTTTAGACCTGGTTTAGTCCTGGTTTTTAGTCCTGATTTAGACCTGGTTTAGACCTGTTTTAGTCCTGGATATGCCCTGGTTTAGTCCTGATTTAGTCCTGATTTAGACCTGGTTTAGTCCTGATTTAGTCCTGATATAGACCTGGTTTAGACCTGGTTTAGTCCTGATTTAGTCCTGATTTAGACCTGGTTTAGACCTGTTTTAGTCCTGGATATGCCCTGGTTTAGTCCTGATTTAGTCCTGATTTAGACCTGGTTTTAGTCCTGATTTAGTCCTGATTTAGACCTGGTTTAGACCTGGTTTAGTCCTGATTTAAACCTGGTTTAGACCTGCTTTAGACCTGTTTTAGTCCTGGATATGCCCTGGTTTAGTCCTGATTTAGTCCTGATTTAGACCTGGTTTAGTCCTGATTTAGACCTGTTTTAGTTCTAGTTTAGACCTGCTTTAGTCCTGGTTTAGTCCTGGTTTAGTTCTGGTTTAGACTTTGCTCTCAACAGACGGACGTGTCGTCTTCTGAACTCTACATGTGAGTCTGCGACGGCTCTGGGTGGAGGTTTTCAGAAGTGATGGTCGGATCGTTCAAACAAACACTTCAGGCTAATTGGCCGAAACTTCACAACAACAGAACAAGCCAAAAAATCAGACTCTAGTTACGTCCAGCTGAGAGAAAAACGCACAAAGCACTTCCCCTCTGCACATTTTTCACACAACAACAAAATAGTCTGTGTTTCTACCTAAATAGGCCAAAGTGTGTTTGTCGGCGCTGCCATGTTTGTTTTGGACTCGTCACATGTTCGTGCTTCAGCTGGAGCTGGATCCAGACACACGCTGAAGAGTCTCACACAAAACTCACAAGAAGAAGGAGAATCTGTCTTGCTGGAAAGGCTGGTTAAGACCTGGTTTAGACCTGGTTTAGACCTGGTTTAGACCTGGTTTAGACCTGGTTTAGTTCTCATTATGACCCAGTTTAGACATGATTTACACGTGGTTCAGACCTGGTTAAGATCTGATTTAGACGTGGTTTAGACCTGGTTTAAATGTGTTTTCTTATGATTTAGTCCTGGTTTAGTTCTACTTTAGACCTGGTTCAGACATGGTTAAGATCTGATTGTTGTTGTTATTGTTGACTGTTGTTAAGACCTTGTTTAGACCTGGTTTAGATTTGGGTTACTTCTGGTTTTGTCCTAGTTTTGTTCTGGTTTAGTCCTGGTTTCAACCTGGTTTAGATCTGGTTTAGTTCTGGTTTAGTTCTGGTTATGACCTTGTTTAGACCTAGTTTAGTATTGGTTGAGTTCTGATTTAGACCTGGTTCAGACCTAGTTTAGACTTGGTTTAGACATGATTTAGATGTGGTTTAGACCTGGTTAGGGTCTGAGTTAGATGTGGTTAAGACCTTGTTTAGACCTGGTTTAGATGTGGTTTACTTCTGGTTTATTCCTGGTTTAGTTCTACTTTAGATCTGGTTCAGACATGATTAAGATTTGATTTAGATGTGGTTATGACCTTGTTTAGACCTAGTTTAGTCCTGGTTTAGTCCTGGTTTAGTTCTGGTTTAGTTCTGGATTACATCTGATTTAGACCTGGTTCAGACCTAGTTTTAGTTCTAGTTTAGACCTGGTTAAGACCTTGTTTGGATGTGGTTTACTTCTGTCTTATTCCCAGTTTACTTCTACTTTAGAACTGGTTCAGACCTGGTTAAGATCTGATTTAGATGTGGTTTAGACCTGGTCTAGTCCGGGTTTATTCCTGGATTAGTTCTACTTTAGACCTGGTTCAGACCTGGTTAGTTCTGGTTATGACCTGGTTTAAACCTGTTCTGTTAGTCTGATTTAGATCTGGTTTAGTCCTGGTTCAGACCTGGTTTAGTCCTGGTTTAGTTCTCGTTATGACCTGGTTTAGACCTGGTGTATTTCTGGATTACATCTGATTTAGACCTGGTTTAGTAATGTTTCAGACCTGATTAGGGTCTGGTTTAGACCTGGTTCAGATCTGGTCTAGTTCTGTTTACACCTGCTTTACTTTAGTCCTAGTTCAGACCTGGTTCAGACCTGGATAAGATCTGATTTAGAACTGGATCAGACCTGGTTAAGATCTGGTTAAGACCTGGTTTAATTCTGTTTACACCTGATTTGGTTCAGACCTGACTTAGACCTGGTTTAGACTTGGTTTAGTTCTGTTTACACCTGTGTTGTTTTAGTCCTGGTTCAAACCTAGTTCAGACCTGATTAAAGATCAGTTTTAGACCTGATTTAGACCTGGTTTACACCTGGTTTAGTTCTGTTTACACCAGATTTCTTTCAGACCTGCTTTGGTGTAGTCCTTGTTTAGGCCTAGTTCAGATCTGGTTCAGACCTGATTTAGAACAGGTTTAGAACTGGTTTAGACCTGGTTCAGTCCTGGTTTAGACCTGGTTCAGACCTGGTTCAGTCCTGGTTTACCTTGGTTTAGTTCTGGTTTAGACCTTGGTTCAGTCCTGGTTTAGACCTGGTTTAGACCTGGTTTAGACCTGGTTCAGACCTGGTTTCCTGGTTCAGACCTGGTTTAGACTGGTTTAGACAGTCCTGGTTTAGACCTGGTTTAGACCTGGTTCAGACCTGTTTAGACCTGTTTAGACCTGGTTAGACCTGGTTTCAGACCTGGTTTAGGTTTCAGACCTGGTTTAGTCCTGGTTTAGACCTGGTTCAGACCTGGTTCAGACCTGGTTTAGACAGACCTGGTTTAGACCTGGTTCAGACCTGGTTTAGACCTGGTTTAGACCTGGTTCAGTCCTGGTTTAGACCTGGTTCAGACCTGGTTCAGTCCTGGTTTAGACCTGGTTCAGTCCTGGTTTAGACCTGGTTCAGACCTGGTTCAATCCTAGTTTAGACCTGGTTCAGTCCTGGTTTAGACCTGGTTCAGACCTGGTTCAGTCTGGTTTAGACCTGGTTCAGACCTCCTGGTTTAGACCTGGTTCAGACCTGGTTCAGACCTGGTTCAGTCCTGGTTTAGACCTGGTTTCCTGGTTTAGACCTGGTTCAGTCCTGGTTTAGACCTGGTTTCAGACCTGGTTTAGACCTGGTTTAGACCTGGTTCAGACCTGGTTTAGACCTGACCTGGTTTCCTGGTTTAGACCTGGTTCAGTCCTGGTTTAGACCTGGTTTAGACCTGGTTTAGACCTGGTTTAGACCTGGTTCAGACCTGGTTTAGACCTGGTTTTAGACCTGGTTTAGACCTGGTTCCTGGTTCAGTCCTGGTTTAGACCTGGTTTAGACCTGGTTTAGACCTGGTTCAGTCCTGGTTTAGACAGTCCTGGTTTAGACCTGGTTCAGACCTGGTTCCTGGTTCAGTCCTGGTTTAGACCTGGTTTCACCTGGTTTAGACCTGGTTCCTGGTTCAGTCCTGGTTTAGACCTGGTTTAGACCCTGGTTTAGACCTGGTTCAGACCTGGTTTAGACCTGGTTTAGACCTGGTTTAGTCCTGGTTTAGACCTGGTTTAGTTCTGTTTATACCTGGTTCTTTGGTTTAGTCCTGGTTAAGACCTTGTTCAGACCTTTTTGGACCTGGTTCAGACCTGGTTCAGACCTGGTTTAGTCCTGTTTACACCTGCTTTGTTTTAGTCTAGTTCAGACTGGTTTTAGACCTGGTTCAGTCCTGGTTCAGACTGGTTTAGTCCTGTTTACCTGTTTGTTTTAGTCCTAGTTCAGACTGGTTTAGACCTGGTTAGTCCTGGTTCAGACCTGGTTTAGTCCTGTTAGACCTGGTTTCAGACCTGGTTTAGACCTGGTTCAGTCCTGATTTAGACCTGGTTTTAGACCTGTTTACACCTGGTTTAGTCCTGGTTCAGACTTGATTTAGACCTGGTTTAGTCCTGGTTTAGACCTGGTTTAGTCCTGGTTTAGACCTGGTTTAGACCTGGTTCAGTCCTGGTTCAGACCTGGTTTAGACCTGGTTCAGTCCTGGTTCAGACCTGGTTTAGTCCTGTTTACACCTGCTTTGTTTAGTCCTAGTTCAGACCTGGTTTAGACCTGGTTCAGAGACCTGGTTTAGACCTGTTTACACCTGCTTTGTTTTAGTCCTAGTTCAGACTTGATTTAGACCTGGTTTAGTCCTGGTTTAGACCTGGTTTAGACCTCCTGGTTCAGACCTGGTTTAGACCTGGTTTAGTCCTGGTTCAGACCTGGTTTAGACCTGGTTCAGTCCTGGTTCAGACCTGGTTTAGTCCTGTTTACACCTTCTTTGGTTCAGTCTGGCCCGGTCCATTGTGCCGTTTCCATGTTTGAATTACTTAAAGCTTTTCTATCCAAACGCCGCCGTCCTTTTAATGGCTCCGATCGGTCAAAGGCCTCTAGCTTTTCTTTCGCTCTTTTTTATTCATTCGCTCGGCTTTTCATTACTAATCGCTTATTTCGTGTATTTGGCGTCGTGTCCCTGAGCTCGGCGGACGTTGTGGCGCCACCTGAGCCTGTAGCATGTGTTCCGAGGGTCAGACATTTCGAGAGAGCAAATTTGCGAAAGCTAAATTGAAAAGCTCCGCGTTCCTCTTCTCTTTGCCGACCGGCCTTGTGCTCAAACGGTTTGAATACTAAAACTCAGCCAGGAGCGCGGTCCGTAATACTGGATGGAAATGAAACGGCCAACAGTCAAGAGAAGATCTTTAACGTGTTTAAAGTGCATCGTGTCGCTTTTCTGGAGGATCTGGAATGTTCCTCAGTGTGGCATTATCTGTCTAAAGGTTTAGTCCAGTGTCAGATCCCCAGTTCTTACGTCGTTGCACTGGCTTCCTGTTCATTTTAGAAGAGATTTTAGGTCTAAAATGAGGCCTGGTTTAGACCTGTTTTAGACCTGGTTTAGACCTGGTTTAGACCTGAATTATACCTGGTTCAGACCTGGTTTAGGCCTGGTTTAGACCTGATTTAGACCTTGTTTAGACCTGGTTTAGACCTGGATTATACCTGGTTTAGATCTGGTTCAGACCTAGTTTAGACCTGGTTTAGACTTGGTTTAGACCTGGTTTAGACCTGGTTTAGACCTGGTTTAGACCTGATTTAGACCTAGTTCAGTCCTGGTTCAGACCTAGTTCAGACCTGGTTCAGACCTAGTTTAGACCTGGTTTAGACTTGGTTTAGACTTGGTTTAGACCTGGTTCAGACCTAGTTTAGACCTGGTTTAGACTTGGTTTAGACTTGGTTTAGACCTGGTTCAGACCTGGTTTAGACCTGATTTAGACCTAGTTCAGTCCTGGTTCAGACCTAGTTTAGACCTGGTTCAGACCTAGTTTAGACCTGGTTCAGACCTGGTTTAGACCTGGTTTAGACCTAATTTAGACCTGATTTAGACCTGGTTCAGACCTAGTTTAGACCTGGTTTAGACTTGGTTTAGACCTGGTTTAGACCTGGTTTAGACCTGATTTAGACCTAGTTCAGTCCTGGTTCAGACCTAGTTCAGACCTGGTTCAGACCTAGTTTAGACCTGGTTCAGACCTAGTTTAGACCTGGTTTAGACTTGGTTTAGACTTGGTTTAGACCTGGTTCAGACCTAGTTTAGACCTGGTTTAGACCTGATTTAGACCTAGTTCAGTCCTGGTTCAGACCTAGTTCAGACCTGGTTCAGACCTGGTTTAGACCTGGTTTCGACTTGGTTTACACCTGGTTCAGACCTAGTTTAGACCTGGTTTAGACCTGGTTTAGTTCTGTTTATACTTGCTTTGGTTTAGTTCTGGTTAAGACCTTGTTCAGACCTTGTTTTGTCCTGATTTAGACCTGGTTCAGACCTGGTTTAGACCTGGTTCAGACCTGGTTCAGACCTGGTTTAGTTCTAGCGCGGTCCGTAATACTGGATGGAAATGAAACGGCCAACAGTCAAGAGAAGATCTTTAAGGTGTTTAAAGTGCATCGTGTAGCTTTTCTGGAGGATCTGGAATGTTCCTCAGTGTGGCATTATCTGTCTAAAGGTTTAGTCCAGTGTCAGATCCCCAGTTCTTACGTCGTTGCACTGGCTTCCTGTTCATTTTAGAAGAGATTTTAATATTTTATTGTTTGTTTTTAAAGCTTTGAATGGACTGGCCCCTCGTTACGTCTCGGACTAATCCAGATTTACACTCCCTGACGTAATCCGAGGTCTAAAATGAGGCCTGGTTCAGACCTGGTTCAGACCTAGTTTAGGCCTGGTTTAGACCTGGTTTAGACCTGGTTTAGACCTGGTTTAGACCTGGTTTAGACCTGAATTATACCTGGTTCAGACCTGGTTTAGGCCTGGTTTAGACCTGATTTAGACCTTGTTTAGACCTGGTTTAGACCTGGTTCAGACCAAGTTCAGACCTGGTTTAGTCCTGGTTCAGACCTGGTTTTAGACCTGGTTTAGACTTGGTTTAGACCTGGTTTAGACCTGAATTATACCTGGTTCAGACCTGGTTTAGGCCTGGTTTAGACCTGATTTAGACCTTGTTTAGACCTGGTTTAGACCTGGTTTTAGACCTGGTTTAGACCTGAATTATACCTGGTTCAGACCTGGTTTAGACCTGGTTTAGACTTGGTTTAGACCTGGTTTAGACCTGAATTATACCTGGTTCAGACCTGGTTTAGGCCTGGTTTAGACCTAATTTAGACCTGGTTTAGACCTGGTTCAGACCTGGTTTAGACCTGGTTCAGACCTGGTTTAGACTTGGTTTAGACTTGATTTAGACCTAGTTTAGACCTGATTCAGACCTAGTTTAGACCTGGTTCAGACCTGGTTTAGACCTGGTTTAGACTTGGTTTAGACTTGATTTAGACCTAGTTTAGACCTGATTCAGACCTGGTTCAGACCTAGTTTAGACCTGGTTTAGACTTTGTTTAGACTTGGTTTAGACCTGCTTCAGACCTGGTTTAGACCTGGTTTAGACCTGAATTAGACCTGGTTCAGACCTAGTTTAGACCTGGTTTAGACCTGGTTTAGACCTGGTTTAGACCTGGTTTAGTTCTGTTTATACTTGCTTTGGTTTAGTTCTGGTTAAGACCTTGTTCAGACCTTGTTTTGTCCTGATTTAGACCTGGTTCAGACCTGGTTTAGACCTGGTTCAGACCTGGTTTAGTTCTAGCGCGGTCCGTAATACTGGATGGAAATGAAACGGCCAACAGTCAAGAGAAGATCTTTAAGGTGTTTAAAGTGCATCGTGTCGCTTTTCTGGAGGATCTGGAATGTTCCTCAGTGTGGCATTATCTGTCTAAAGGTTTAGTCCAGTGTCAGATCCCCAGTTCTTACGTCGTTGCACTGGCTTCCTGTTCATTTTAGAAGAGATTTTAATATTTTATTGTTTGTTTTAAAGCTTTGAATGGACTGGCCCCTCGTTACGTCTCGGACTCATCCAGATTTACACTCCCTGACGTAATCCGAGGTCTAAAATGAGGCCTGGTTCAGAGCAAGTTTAGACCTGGTTTAGTCCTGGTTTAGACCTGGTTTAGACCTGATTTAGATCTAGTTCAGACCTGGTTTAGACCTGGTTTAGACCTGATTTAGATCTAGTTCAGACCTGGTTTAGACCTGGTTTAGACCTGATTTAGATCTAGTTCAGACCTGGTTTAGACCTGAATTATACCTGGTTCAGACCTAGTTTAGGCCTGGTTTAGACCTGATTTAGACCTTGTTTAGACCTGGTTTAGACCTGGATTATACCTGGTTTAGACCTGGTTCAGACCTAGTTTAGACCTAATTTAGACCTGATTTAGACCTGGTTCAGACCTGGTTCAGACCTAGTTTAGACTTGGTTTAGACTTGGTTTAGACCTGGTTCAGACCTGGTTAAGACCTGGTTTAGACCTGGTTCAGACCTGGTTTAGACCTGGTTTAGACCTGATTTAGACCTAGTTTAGACCTGGTTCAGACCTGGTTTAGTCCTGGTTCAGACCTAGTTCAGACCTGGTTCAGACCTAGTTTAGACCTGGTTTAGACTTGGTTTAGACCTGGTTCAGACCTGGTTTAGTCCTGGTTCAGACCTAGTTCAGACCTGGTTCAGACCTGGTTTAGACCTGAATTATACCTGGTTCAGACCTGGTTCAGACCTAGTTTAGACCTGGTTTAGACCTGGTTTAGACTTGGTTTAGACCTGGTTCAGAACTAGTTTAGACCTGGTTCAGACCTAGTTTAGACCTGGTTTAGACCTGGTTTAGACTTGGTTTAGACTTGGTTTAGACCTGGTTCAGACCTGGTTTAGACCTGGTTTAGACCTGAATTATACCTGGTTCAGACCTGGTTCAGACCTAGTTTAGACCTGGTTTAGACTTGGTTTAGACTTGGTTTAGACCTGATTTAGACCTTGTTTAGACCTGGTTTAGACCTGGATTATACCTGGTTCAGACCTAGTTCAGACCTAGTTTAGACCTGATTTAGACCTTGTTTTAGACCTGGTTTAGACCTGGATTATACCTGGTTCAGACCTAGTTCAGACCTAGTTTAGACCTGGTTTAGACTTGGTTTAGACTTGGTTTAGACCTGATTTAGACCTTGTTTAGACCTGGTTTAGACCTGGATTATACCTGGTTCAGACCTAGTTCAGACCTAGTTTAGACCTGGTTCAGACCTGGTTCAGACCTGGTTTAGACCTGGTTTAGACCTGGTTCAGACCTGGTTTAGACCTGAATTATACCTGGTTCAGACCTAGTAGCAACCTCACTTTTTCATTGCTTAGTCATAACATAAACTCTCACCAGTCTTTCCAACTCGTCAAAACAACGGTATTTACTGCTTTTTATTAAGAAATACAATTAATATTATGCAGAATTTAGTTGTGCATTTTTGCCCTTCTGCAGTATTTTCTATTTCTCATGTGGCCCTATGGAAAACAAAACAATTGCCCACCCCTGGTCTAACAGGTATCCACACTTCAAACTCCCTCAAACGCCTCTGCAGTCTAGTGTTTTGTACTCAGAAATACCAGACTGTAATCAAAGCAGTCCTGTGTGATGTCACCAACTACTGGAGGCAGCACAAACTTAGATTTAGACATTTTTGACAGTGGATAAAGCTACTGAAACACCATGTGCACAGGTTAATAAAGCAAAAAAAATATGATTAGGGTTTAGATTCATGAATCACCTCCTTGTTTCTTAAGATCAGTGCATCAATCCTACATAATGACCAACACGGTACAGACAATTTGGCTCATTCCTCCTCTTCCACCTCCTCCTTTTTCTCATTCTCCTCTTCACTCTCTTCTTCTTCCTCCTTGCCATTTTCCTCTTTTTACTTTTCCACTTCCACCTCCTCCTCTTCTTCTTCTACTTCTTCTTCCTTCTTCATTCTTTTCGTCATTCTCCTCCTGTCCCTCTTCTACTTCCACTCCTCATTTTTCTGCTCCTCCTCCTCCTCTTTCTCCCCGTCTGAACAGAAAAGCAGCCTTGTTCTAATTGCTTCATGTCGCCTCTGTCTCATCTGTCATCGCGGATCCTCGCCTCGTATATACTGTATCTCTCCGTACACTTCAGGAAGATGAAACTGAACACCAGACGTTTTTACATTATCGAACGGCGCGCGTGACGAATGCTCCCGAGCCCGTCACATCGTTCATCTCCAAACTGTGCGAGCTGCATTGTATTTCTGCGCACTGAAACCTTCACAGATCCTATAGTGTTGTCTGGAGGGTCCTCTGTCGCTGATGCTTTGCAGTGACGTCGCGCCGGGGGTGTTCTAGCTGCACGTGTATGGCGGGAATGTTCGGCACAGAGCGTAACACTTTTTGCGAACGCGGACAAAAATGTTTTTAAAAGGCGCATTCTGTCGTTTTTTCTGGTGGAGAGTGTCAAACGCTTTTCACAGTGATGTTATCGCTTTCTCTAAAATGTTTCACAGTATGGCATTAAACCTTTCTGTCGTCACGGAAACCAAAACAGGCCAAGTTATAGGTCAGATCTGTGGAGAGGCGACCCCGTTCACAGTCAAAATGTTGTTTTTTTTAGGTACTTTTGAGCTATAAAACCACCTGTGATTGATTGAATGCATGTAAAGTAAAGCTGTTTAAAGGTTGTATAGAGGATTTTTTAAGAGGAAGAGAAATACAGCGACAGTCCTTGTGCGCGTTCAGAATCACTGTTGAAGTTTCCTGTCTAGAGGTAATTTATCGACCGACGCGCCAGTTTTTAGGCCCTTCGTCTGCTTCAGTCGCACCATCGGTGGAAGGAATCTCCAAGAATCACCTCAGTTTGTCTTCGCTCCTTTTCTCCTTCTCTTCTTCTTTCAGCGACCTCAAAAACTGACTTTCTTTTGCGGCGAACTGGTCGTGGATTCTCGTCCGCCGTCACAACAAACTTTGTGCGAAATGCGAAGAAACTACAGTTTGAAAAAGCCTCTAAGAACCGCTGCATAAACCACATAATCCCCGCGCGCCGATGACTCAGTTACACTAGGGAGTTTGATTGACAACCTAACAGCCAATAGAAAATGAGGGAGCCTCGTTTTCTATTGGCTGATGTTTATCTGTCCTCACTACGTCCACAGTTGATAGATTTTCATTCTTTTTTTTTTTTTGGTCATTATAATTACAAAGCTGCTGCGTCTCTGTAATGGTATTTTAAACTTTCATTGACAATTTGAAACAAAAAAAAAATCCTCCATACAACCTTTAATGTCATATTGTGGAACATTGTAGACCCGCAACCAAATAGTTACATAATGGAGCTTTAAATCATCTCAAAAGTCAAGATATACTACAAATTGGATTTAAAGGGCCAATCTCATACAAAATCAACTTTTCAGAGATTTCTACCTTCTAAGAGTGATGTGTGGGCCTTGTATTTGTCGCCAAAGTGTTTTTTTAGATTGATCCGGCGTTTTTTTTAAACAAATTGCAGCGTATTTCTGCCACCCTCCCACATGACAACCAACTAAAGCTGCTACAATGATGACACGGCAGCTACACCTAGGCAAGGCAAGTCAAGTTTATTTGTATAGCACAATTCGTACACAAAGTAATTCAAAGTGCTTTACAGAATAAGAAATACATTAAAATCATAATAAAAACAAATCAAAACATATTAAAACTAGAAAAGCACTCAGAGAGCGCAGACCTCCGCCAAGGACTACAGTCCCCCTCATATTAATTGTGTTTTCCATAAATATTCGTCTCGTATCTTTCAATTTGGAATATGAAAGAGGATCCCATTGTCCATCCCTGAGTCAAATTTCATGGGGTTTGGTCAATAATTAACCGAGATATTGAGAAACTAAATTTTGGCCCCATTTACCACAATGTTAACTAAAATTTCAAAGTGATCCAGAATCCAGGATTTCTTCCGGATCACCCCCAAAATGAAATCAGTTCTTCCTTTTCACATTTCCAACAAATCCTGAAAATTTCATCAAAATCGGTCCATAACTTTTTGAGTTATGTTGCTAACAGACAAACAAACAAACAAACAGACAAATGCCGGCAAAAACATAACCTTCTTGGCGGAGGTAATTAAAAAGAGAGACATAAATTGGAGAGAAGAGTGCGGAATGAAAACCTTTCAGTTATATGCACAGTTAAACAGAAATGTTGCACCTATGACTCGTTTGACGTAGCAGAAAGCGCTTCACCCGACCCCTCCCCCCCTCCACCGCCTCCGCCCCACATCGACTGACAATTCCCACATGAACACCTACACAAAAGCGACGGCATAAGATCATTGTTCTACACTGCAGTTTACACGATGTAATAAGTTTATCTACTAGCGTTTATTAATACTTTACCAATCAGTAAAGTTCAGCTGATGTCGACGCGGTGCTTGTGCTTCGAGGCTCTTTCTGCAGGAGACATGCACAGTAGAGTGAAGTGACAGTGGTACAGGAGTAAGAGGAGTATACCGCACAGGAGTCGCACCGGAGTATAAGTCGCAGGAAACACCCAAACCATGAAAAAAAGTGCGAATTATAGTCTGAAAAATATGGTAAGTAGTACTGTAACTGAAAGAGTACTGTTATTTCAATATATTTTTCAAGTAGGAGTAAAGTACAGTTAGTTTATAAAGTTACTCTGAGCAAATGTTATTGAATACTACCTCTGCTTACACACAATGTATTTTAAAAATTCCTAAACTTAAACCAGGACATGGGAATTGCATTTTCTAATTCCATGTTTTGTTTTGTTTTTTCATATTTTCTACTTTTACTTGAGTAATACTTTGTACTCCTACTTGAGTACAACTTTTGGTCCTGCTCCTGTTGAAGAATGGACTACCTGCAGTGAACTTCCCCGCAGGGACCATAAAGTCTACCTTAACCTTTTAGCACAAAGATATGACAGAAAATCACTTACAGTAAAGAGTTTTAGCAGCACATTTTAGAGGCAAGAATATATTTGTCAGTCTCCATAATCTAAGCCGTGCAGTTTAACATAGTCGTCCTTCTCTCACATCTCTTCTGTCAAAACACTTTCTCACACTGTCACTGAGCTGCACTTATATTTTGGAAATGTACGGCCCATATGACTCTATTTTCTGAGCCAAAGTCTGTTATAATAATGTTGTTTCCTCACCACAAACAGACCTGGACTTGTGTTTGTTTCATTTACACATGTTTAAGAATCTGTGTATCAGACGTTCATTTGTTTTTCAAAATAAAACCGAAATTAAGAAAATGAAAAAAGAGCTATTTTCTTCATTATTTGTCTCCAAACCAAAATGAAAAAACGGATGATTCGCTTTTTCAGTTTTCGGGTTTGTGTTTAAATGAATAATGGAAAAAAAAATGGATAACGGCCAGTTTCTGTGACTTAAACTTTTGAGCGGAATACGGAAACCAGGACTAAACCAGGACTAAACCAGGACTGAACCAGGACTGAACCAGGACTGAACCAGGGCTAAACCAGTCTCACCAGTCCTGGTCTCAGTCCCTGTCTGAGCCCTGGTCTCAGTCCTGGTCTGGTCTCGATCAACCAACAGTCTTCACGGGCGCAACTCTAGGTTCCTGTTTTAGTCCTGGTTCAGTCCTGGTTCCTGGTTTAGACCTGGTTCAGTCCAGACTCAATCCTGTTTTAGTCCTGGTTCAGTCCTGGTTTAGACCTGGTTTAATCCTGTTTTAGTCCCAGTCCAGTCCTGGTTTAGATCTGGTTTAGTTCTGTTTTAGTCCCTGTTCAGTCCCGGTTCAGTCCTGTTTTAGTCCTGTTTGAGTCCTGGTTCAATCCTGGTTTAGTCCTGTTTTAGACCTGGTTTGGTCCTGTTTAGACTTGTTTTAGTCCTGGTTTAGTCCCAGTTCAGTCCTGGTTAAGTCCGTATGAGGCGCAAAAGTCCGGCATCGCAGTTTAAGTCACGGAAACTGAAAAAACGAATCGTTGTCCATTTTTTCAGTTTGGTTTTGGAGTCAAAT
This sequence comes from Boleophthalmus pectinirostris, assembly GCF_026225935.1. Taxonomy (NCBI): domain Eukaryota; kingdom Metazoa; phylum Chordata; class Actinopteri; order Gobiiformes; family Gobiidae; genus Boleophthalmus; species Boleophthalmus pectinirostris. The sequence continues at coordinate 29,342,683 of NW_026571095.1, read as the reverse complement.
AATGACGGAAACAGTTGTTTTTTCATTTTCTTATATTTGGTTTTATTTTGAAATAAAATAAACAAATGACACACAGATTTTTACCACACAAACTCTGCATATTTAGACTCTTGAGTTTTCTTAAATGAGGTTATAGAATGAAGATTACTCAAACACGCATGAATCACTCCAAATACAACTTGGGGAGGGGAAACGAGGAGCGAAAGCAACACGGTTAAAAGTTGAATTTGCATAATGTAAGGCTCCGAGCGACATCAAAGTCTCCGAGCTGTTTACGCCGTCTCCTGTCTGCTCATCAGGCCCCAATAATCAAACTTTATGACCCTCTCTGCTTCCCTTAGGGCCCGGGTAATGTAGTTGCACTAAAAAGCCCCCCCTCCCCGCTCTCCTCCATCTGTATCCATCTCGTCACTCGTATCAGTCGGACTGCATTAGCGCCAGTGCGGGATTTCAGTATTCATTTGCGCCGCTGTTGAGACGGAGAGTGAGTGATGGATGCTCTGTCTCATGTGTCATCTGCTTTTAACGGAACAGACGAAGGAAGAGATCCGAGTTTGAAAGGCTTGGGGGGGGGGGGCTGACGCTTTCAGGAAACCAGCGGGGATTCTGAAGGTCGCGTTTGAGGTAAGACGGCCGGGCTGCGTGTAGAGCATGAAAGATGTTCACGAGACACTTTTTTTATTGTCGCTGTTAGCAAATAAGTTCCCCGCGTTTGACCCGTCCTTCAGTCCCGCGGCGGTAAACTGCCGGGGATGATTGGTTCGCTGTCACGCTTCAGAGCGGGAAAGGTTCCGAGTTCGATTCCCGGGTCGGACTGAGTTTTTCTGTGTGGAGTTTGACGGATTCTTCATGCAGCTTCAGTTCACGCCTTTAGACACTTCCACAAATGCTTCTTCCATTAAAGTTTTCAGTGATTGTGTAGCCCGGTTGTGGTGGATCCCTCTGCCACCACTCCATAGTGTCAGTATTATTTAATTTTCATTATTATTTACATTAAGTTAAAGGTTGTATGGAGGATTTTTTTTTGTTTCAAGTTGTCAATGATAGATTATAGAGGTGCAGTAGCCTTGTAATTATGATGACCAAAAAAAAGAGAATAAAAATTCATCAACTCTGGACGTGGTGGGGCTAAACATTTGCCAATAGATAACGACACTGCCTCGTTATCTGTGAGCTGACAGGCTGTCAATCAAACTCCCTACGTTTCTAGCGTAACTGACTTGCCTGCGCGCCGCCGGTACGTGGTTTACGTACGACTGTCACGCAGTCCACAGACGCAAGACGCACAGACGCTGTTTACTCCACCAACGCAACAGTTCTTAGCGGCTTTTTTTGACCTATATCTTCCTCGCAGTTCGCACAAAGTTTGTTGCAATGGCGACAAGAATCCAGGAGCAGTTCGCCGCAAAAGAAAGTCCGTTTTTGAGGTCGCTGAAAGAAGAAGACAAGGGGAAAAGCAGCGAAGCCAAACTAAGGTGATTCTTGTAGATTCATTCCAGCGATGGCGCGACTGAAGCAGACGCAGGGTCTAAAGACTGACGCACTGGTCCACAAATTACTCCTGGACAGGAAACTTCTGCTTATTATGAAAACGTACTTTATTTCCAAGAGCGAGACAAACGTTTTTCAGGACACGAAAGCGATATCCTATGTCTGAAAACGTAATTTTCAAGGCAAAGAAAGAGTCCGCTTGCTGCTGCGTGTTGTAGCTAGTTCATTCGCACTGAATCTCCGCGCACTCTTCTCTGCACCCCTTTCCTGCTCCTGTCCCCGCTGCCCGATCCGCTCTTCCCCCTGCTCCTCACTTCTCCGGGCACGGAATCTCCGCGCACCACTCCCCTCTCCTCTCCCCTCTCCTCTCTCCTCTCCTCTCCCTGCTCCCTGCTCCGCTCTTCTCCCTGCTCCTCACTTCTCGTCCGCGAACGAAATGTCCGCGCACCCCGCTCCCCCCGCTCCTCACTTCTCCGTCTTGCCTAACCAACACTGTAGTTAGTTGTTTACAAGTCATGTGCAGCACACCGGCTGTAAACAAACCTGTTTCTGGCGTAAGGAGGAGGCGGGAGGAGGCGTTTCTACGTAGGAGCTGTAGGGGAGGGGGGGTGGTTTCACGCATGCGCAACATTTGAAAAAGGACAAACAGTCGCTGGATTTCTCGTTCCTTGGAAAATCCTCTATACAACCTTTAATTACACTACACATAATTTAATTCCGTTATTTAGACTTATGTTCTAATTTGAGTGCACGCATTTTAGTTAATATGAGTCTAATTTACTTACACTTGTTCTTTTTGTTTTTTTGAGCACCGGACGGAGGACCCTGGGAGAGACCATCAGGACTCAGCAAAGGGGGGAGCACTATTTAGTTTGTTTTACTAAGTTAATTTGTTTAGTTTGTGTTAAGGTCACATTATTATCACTTATTATTTTCTGTATTATAATTATTTGCTTTTTTGTTTACTTTGATTAAGTTATTGGTTTAGTTAGTTAATTAGTGTAATTCCTCCCTCTTGTGTTTAGCTTTAGTTGGTCCTCAGGTATTTAAACACACCTGTTCCTTTGTCTGGTTGGGTTAGTTTTGTTCTGTTCAGTTTGATTCTGAGTTGGGCCCAGCTTTTTTGTTAATAATTTGCCTAATTTGAGCCTTTCTTAAATTATATCTTTTTTGGCTTTATTAAATTTAAACTTATTTTTATACCTTGTCTTTGCCTTTCTGTTTGGTCCACTACACCGGTGTTTCCCAAACTTTTTTTTCTGTGGACCCATATTTTAAAAGTCACAAACCTTCGCGACCCAAGTCAATAGACATTATTTGTAAATCAAAAAATAAAGGTGGATTTGACCATTTACCATACCAACTTTATTTATAAAGCACTTTAAAAACTTTACAGTAAACCAAAGTGCTGTACACAAACACAGAACAGACAATAACAATCGCAGTAGAAGAAAATATATGGTACACACACAATACAGTTACTAAAAAACATAGAAAAACTCTCAACAAAGCTCTGGAATTTCTAAATAAAGGCGTATTTCAACTGTCCTGCTAAGGTGAGTCTTTTGCCATTATGTGAATAACTCTTATATTAAATTTCAACGGTGTAAAGTGTCGCTAGCATGTTTTATTCGACAAAATCTTCAATTACTCCTTTAACTACCTTTTAACTTCTCTATAGTATGTTTGTTAGACAACATTTTAATTTATAAACTCGATCTAACTGTGATCTCTGCCTGAATATTTTTGACCAGTATTTGGAATTGACATTTTGATGACTACAAACTAAATGCATTTATCTGTCAAATGATTTATTTACACATAATTTACTTAATTCAACTGAACTTTGGATCAGTACTAGGATGAATAATTAATTATCAACAATTAATTATATACATTATACCTGGTTTAGTGCCACTCTCTGCCCGTTCTCCTCGTGAGTAAAACTGAATTAATCTCTTGTCTTTCTTCTTGTTTTTAATGTTTAGATAAACCTAACATTTACACAAACACAGAACAGACAATAACAATCGCAGTAGAAGAAAATATATGGTGCACATACAATACAGCTACTAAAAAACATAGAAAAACAGTAAAATACTCAACAAGAAATATACATGTCACTTATTAAAAGCCAGTGAAAAAAGGTACGTTTTTAGGAGTGATTTAAAAACAGATATAGACTCTAATGGCGACTGGTTCCACAGCCGAGGGGCAGAAACAGAAAACGTACGGTCCCCACGAAACTTACCTGAAAGTGTGAGAGGGGACGTAAGGGTGGATCAAGTCAGCGAGGTAGGAGGGTGTTAGGCCGTGCAAACACTTAAAAGTAAATAAAATAATTTTAAAATCGACTCTAAAAGACACTGGGAGCCAATGGAGAGAAGCTAAAATAGCCTCGTGTTTCCGGGTTCCAGTTAAAAGTCGAGCCGCTGAGTTTTGGACCCGTTGCAACCGTCAAAGTGCATTTTGTCTGACACCAACATAAAGAGCATTACAATAATCCAATCTAGTTGTCACAAATACATGTATGACAGTTTCGAAGTGTTGCCTTGACAAAATAGACTTAATTTTGTCCAGTTGTTTTAGCTGGAAAAAAATAGATTTTACAACAGCACTAATCAAATGATCAAGTTTTATTTTATTTTTATTGCACATTAACGCGGATATTTTGTGATTGTCTCTCTGAACAATTTGTATTTCTTAAGTTTTAAATTAAACAATGAAAAACAGTCATTGAACCAGCAATAAAAGGATCCATAAGTCGCCCATTTCTTTTTCTTTTCAACATTCAATTAAACCAGCAATATTGGAACAAAAATAGTCAATAAAATCATTACAAAAAGATTAGAAATGATACAAAACATGTCTTAACATTTCAACATTTCTAATGAGATTGGTGGGCCTGTCTTGTGTTTTTGTAGGGTGTTCCAGTCCGGGCTGCAGGAGAAGAGCTCAACAAGATCAGACGCAGCATTCAGTCTGTTTCTGTGCTTTGTCTTCATTTATGTGGGCACAGAAAATCACAATTTACACATATATGTAGTAGTGAGAAAGCCAGGCTGGTGCCACCTTGTGCCTCCGCTCAATTTCATTTCTCTGCAGCAATTAGGTGAGAAATCAGAATACACTAGATGGTTTTCAAGAACTCCAAAAGTTGTAGACCGCGCACAACTAATCAGTGAAGAGCACTCAAGAACTCAAGCCTGTCTGGGTCCCTTTGGTGGAACAGCACAACAGTAAACAAAGCGGTCGAGATGGACGTAGACCAGGGGTGTCAAACTCATTTTGGTCCGGGGGCCGTATCCAACCTACTCTGATCCTAAAGGGGCCGGATCAGAAAACTCATGTCATATAAACCTTAAAAATAACAATAAGTTCAAATATTTGTGCAGAGAAACGCAAATCTATTACAGAAATCTTTTTTAATTGATGAACTATTTCTTCTACAAAATATTATAATATTATGAACAACCTGAAACTTTAAGAAAAATTCAATTTCAACACAATGTTTTAACATGAACTTGTATGTAAATAGGAATAAGTCAATTTTTGTTGTAAAATCCTGCACTCGGCTCCACTTTTCTCATGTTGGACATTTTTCTGATGAGGGTGTCACGGTCAACAGTCAAAACGATCGTCCTTTAAGAGCGTTTGGAAAGAGACAAGTCTTCATTTGTGCTGCTCTGGTGGGAGGGGCCACGTACAGAGACGCTGGAGACGCTGATATGCTCAGCGACGCAGAAAATTACAAATATTTTAATACAAAATATTATTAAAATATTTTAGTAGAAAATCAGCCGAGGGCCACATTAAATGTCTTGGAGGGCCGGATCTGGCCCCCGGGCCTTATGTTTGACACCTGTGACGTAGACGAAGACAGACATTCTGTGTTGGCAACGATTCCAGAGATTGAGGATTTAAAGCTGGAACAAAGAGAATGTTTGGTGAATTTTATCAAGGGGAAAGACGTTATTGCTCTTCTTCCTACGGGATCTGGCGCATTACATACGTCACGACCAAATAGCAGCGATTGGTTAAATTTTAAAAAAGTACCCGCCTACCTTCAAGCGAACGAATCCTAATGCTGGTCAGACGGTTTCTACGAAGTGAAACCAGCTAATGAATCAGGCTACTAGTGAAAGGAATAAGCACAGAAATACTGGCCCTACTGAGGACAGGATATTCTTAGGAAATGTTAATCCAGAATGATGATAAGGTCACAGATCCATGTAGACAACTGTATACTGCAGACCTACATGCAGATTGTGACAAAGTGACCCAAAAAAAGACTGAGAGACCATTTAACCTTTGCGGGTCAATAAATCAATCAAACTTTATTTATAGAGAACTTTTCATACAAAAAATGCAACATAAAGCGCGGGTGTTTTTAGTTAATTAGCTGATGAGGGTGTGATGCCATGACTTCCCAATATTCAGCATTTTCGCAATATTCAAAAATTCTAAGACACAAAATTTTGGCTCCCAATTCACCGGTCAGTCTTCGTTCCTACTCTCACCTATGGTCATGAGCTCTGGGTAATGACCGAAAGGACGAGATCTCAGATACAAGCGCTCGAAATTAGTTTCCTTCCGCAGGGTGTCTGGGCGCTGCCTTAGAGACAGGGTGAGGAGCTCAGTCACACGGGAGGAGCTCGGAGTAGAGCCGCTGCTCCTCCACGTCGAGAGTGTCAAGCTGAGGTGGCTCGGGCATCTGTTCCGGATGCCTCCTGGGCGCCTCCCTCGGGAGGTGTTCCGGGCATGTCCCACCGGGAGGAGGCCCCGGGGAAGACCCAGGACACGCTGGAGGGACTATGTCTCTCATCTGGCCTGGGAACACCTCGGGGTCCCCCGGAGGAGCTGGAGGACGTGTCTGGGGTGAAGGAAGTCTGGGAGTCCCTGCTTAGACTGCTGCCCCCGCGACCCCGCCCCAGATAAGTAGAAGAAAATGGATGGATGGACAAAATTTTGGTTTTTCATTATCTGTAAGTCACAGTCATAAAAATTCAAGAAATAAACACTTTAAATATTTCACTGTGTCATGAGTCTGTATAAAATATGAGTTTGACTTTCTGAAAATGATATGCTCTTACACTTGTTTTGATGCAGCTCAAGATCATTCTAAAGTTCATTTCTGTCCTGTGAATGTGACTCTTGTAGTATCGATACTTGCTCAAACGAGTATCTAGCTTCAGTTCTGGCTTTAGTATCGATTAGTATCAGATTGTCAATACAGTTACCAAACCCTCTACCCATTACCAGACGGGGCGAAGGTCATTTTTCTATAGATCACACTGTACTTTCCAATGGTTCACACATATGAGCACTCGGAAAAGACGGATTGGACATTACATCTGCCCAAATCAATACCACGCCACGCCACATCCGTCGGAAAAATAAAAACAGGATAGAGTTGCGCGTGACGATAAAAGCCTTTGCGAATCGGGGCCGTCATGGCGGATGTCTGTACGATTGTGAATCCAGCGGAGCAGAACTGACAGCAGCAAACAGCATGGAGATCTGAACAGGAATATTTCTCCATGTTTAAAAGATGGTGGAGGAGTGGCGTCTAAATATATACCGAGATCTGACACGGGAAAGTAAACAAGCCCAACTTTGCTTTGACAGTGATTCTTTGTGGTTGGACTTTTCTTGTTTTGGTGTCCATGGGTTTAGGACTGTTTCCGTAACAATTTAAAGGGCCCAGATTATATTTTATTGTTTTTCTGATTTGTTCTAATGTTGGTTCCTCATCATAAACAGACCTGGAGTCGTGTTTTGTTTCATTCACAAATGTTTTAACGCTCAAACTCTGCAGATTTAGGCTGAGTTCTTCTCTCAATCTGAAACACGACCTTGTGACGCCATGTGGTAATACAGGAAGTGCTCCACTGTGTTTTTAAACTCCATACGCCTTCACTAGAATCACCTGGACACATAATTTCAACCCTGGAATCGCCAATCTCTACTGAACGAAAGGTAAAAGGTGGTTGTTAACTTGAAAAATACAACTAGATGGCATCACAAGGTGGAAGGTGGAAGATGTTCTCTACGTTACTGCTGTCTGACAGTGTACCAACTAGAGTTATGCAAAAAGATCAAAATATCGATATATCGTATCATTTAATGTGATGATACACCAGCCCATCATATCAATATTGTATCGATATATTGCAAAGTGTATTTTTTGGCATATTTTATTAAATTATTTTGTTACAGCACTAGTTTTGTTGCTTGTTTAGAGAACGGAAACTCGTTTATGCGACACATTTGACATTTTCACAGTTTTAATGATTAAGTGAAAAAAAGAAGTGGTTTAACAAAGACTTTTACTAGCCTTTATTTGTTATTGAATCAAATCAGTTTGAGATATATCGTACCAATTCGTATCGAATCGAAAGCTCACTGTATCAAGATACGTATCGTATCGGCAACTTCTTAATGATACCCAATCCTAGTACCAGCTTAGTAAGTCTCTATTTATATAGCGCTTTTCACAGACATTTTTTGTCCCCAAAGACGCTTTACAGAGAATTATTCATTCACTCTACATCTGGTGATGTTAAGGTACTGTTGCCCTAGGGCAGCGTAGTTGCCATGCCACTCGTCGCCATCAGTCCCTCCGACCACCGCCATCACTCACGCACACACCACTTTCATACTAGGCAAAGTGGGTGAAGTGTCTTGCCTAAGGACACAATGATTGAATTGATTGTTTTTAACTGGCCTTGACTATCAAATGCTCCTGGAGACCTGGAGCATGTTTTTTGGGTTGATGGGGGAAACCGGAGCACCTGGAGGACACCCATCCAGACACAGGGAGAAACATGCAAACTCCACACAGAAAGGCCCAGGAGGCCCGGGAATCGAACCCAGAACCTTCTTGCTATGAGGCATGAGTGCCAGCCACTCAGCCACTGTGCCGCGCAGCTTAGGCCTGACAGAAGAAGACCAGAGAGCTCAGGTGAGGAGGGGCCAGGTAAGAGGAGGTGCATAGAGGAACCAGATTTCTAATAAACTTACAGATGGTACCATAGTTTTACATCAGTCAAGGGGCCGACTGTGAGAAACAGACTCCATTCATGCACACGTCACAAACCAAGAAGACGTTTGGAAAGATGCAATTACAACTTCCTGCGTAGTTCGTCTGTAGCATTTCTCACATGAGGCAGTTCATTTTATAAGTTAAATCTATTGAATAGGGAGTATTTTCTTTGAGTCTGGTGACTTCTGGTGTTCTGTCTCACCGGACGTGGATCAAGGCAAGGCCATGACGTCACATGCAGGTTCTCTATAGAGCCCATTGTTAGAAAAATAGATTTTTATTTTTTTTTTAAGTAAAGATGAGTTCCAAAAATAACCATATCAACACACAAAATTCTATCCAAAATGCAGAGACATTTCCATGCAAAGAGGCCATTTTGAGCTGCCAAGAACCAGCAGCCCCAGAGAAAGACCAAAGAGCAGATTTACTGATGTAATGAAAGACGACATAAAGTTAGTCATAGACCTAAACGTGTACGACCCCCTAACGTGTCATTCCTAAAACCAAAAATACTTCTGTGCCAAAGCGGCCATGAAAGGTTAAACTCTGAATCACTTCCACTTCCCCCATGCAGCGTCCGGACCCTGGCTAACCCCACGAGAGAGCGAGCATGTCGGGCACAGTGAGTCCTCCTCCCCCCCGGTCCCTGGATGATCAACTCTGAGCATTTACATTTGCTCAGTGAACCGGGGAACGCTGCCAATCCCCACGAACTGTAACATCTGATTTATAGTTTGAAGTTAATGCAATTTGAAGGACAAAACATTAAATAAAGCACAAAATTTGGTATTTTCGAAGGACAGACGCAAAAATGAGACAAACTAAATCATATCGGAAGGAGCGCAAATGTTTAAATCATTTCATATTGTCACATAAAGATTTTGTCAGAGGAAGCATAACTCTGACTCAAATAAAAGTACTGTTACTTCAATAAAAGGATATTACTCAAGTAGGATTAAAAGTGTACTGCTAGAATGGTACTCTGCAAAGACATTTGATCCAAGCCTCAGTTGTAACCTAATTGTGTTTATTATGTCATTGCTATTGAAAATATACATTATGTTGGGTGATATATTAATTGAAAGAAAGTGAGAACTAAGAACTAATACTGGAGATGGATTGTAAATATGGCTGACATGTAATTTTTTTAATATACTGGATGTTTTATTGTGAAAAGAACGATACAGGATGCAAATGTAATAACCACCATCAGGGATATTAAAAGGTAGATCTCGCGTTGACTATCGGAACTACTGGAACGAGTGCGTCAACAAAGCTGCTGTCTTGGTACAGGGTAACGCTGCGTTTACATGAATGAACATAAATCAGGGAAAAGGCGATGTACATAATTAAAGTAGTCTACCTTAAATTTTTAAAACCTTTATTTTCTTAGTTCATTACAAATGTCAGACTTGTATTTACAACCGAGCCGACTAACATAGCCGACTTTTACGTTCAAAATGTAATGGACATAATGCCATTTTTTTACATTCTTCCAATCGAAATAAACACAAACTGCTCCTACTACATAATACAAGACAATAACTTTATAAAAAAAACACAAAATAGTCCAGCAATGTTCATTTAATACATTTATTTATATCATATACGAGGCAAGTAAAATACTTTTCACATTTAATATGAAAGATGAACATCCATTTACATGTAATATGACCGTTTGCTTGCTTGTATAAGAACTCTAGACAATGATGTGATATATACATATATACAGGCGTGAGTACAGACGCTGCTTGTACACGTTTCAATAAAGAACATTGGTAATGAAATAATTACTGTATACTATATATACAGAAGCTGTCTGCTTGTATGTGTAGGTAAAAGAACACTGACAAGGAAATAACTAGACAATATATTCAGAAGTTGTGAGCCTGCTTGTTTATGTTTGGAAACAGAACTACAGACAATGGAACTAACTAGACAATATATACAAAAGCTGTGTGTTTCCTGTGGGGTGGGGGCACGTAGCCGGGCTGGTGCCACCTAGTGCCTCCACTCAATTTCATTTCTCTCCAGTGACTAGGTCAGGAATCAAAATACACAAGACGGTTCGCAAAAACCCCAGAAGTGCAAGTTCGGGCAGAGTTATATATTCAGTGTTGTCAACAATTCCCAAGATCGAGGATTTAAAGCCGGAACAAAGAGAATGTTTGGTGAATTTCATCAGGGGAAAGACGTTATTGTCCTTCTTTCTACAGGATTTGGGAAAAGCTTAATATACCAGTTAGCCCCGTTAGCGGCGCATTACATACATCATGACCAAATAGCAGCGATTGGTTAAATGATAAGAAGTACCCGCCTACCGTCGAGCGAACTAAATCTAAGGGTGTGAGGTCAGACGGAAACGGAAGTAGAAGTGGCTGATGAATCAGGCTAGGGAGCATCTATAACACACCTACAACCTGCTTGTATAAGTTTGGGGGAAAAAATATACAATATATCATCGCTGTCCGATGAAAAGCAATGTGTAATTTTTTTTTTTTTTCATTTTGAGTTTTTATAACAGGCGTAATGTCTGAGGTTGCTTCCATACATACACATATTGAGTTGAGTATTGGAGGCTTTGTGTCTAGTATTAATATCCTTGTAACAAAACTCTCTCACACAGCTTCTTCTTCAAACTGTTGCTTTGTATTTTAGAGTTTACACTTTAGCCACATGGTGCTGTCCCAACTTGTAAAAACAAGACACCATACGTGGAATTAAATTGTAGAAAATCCCGGCATCTCTGCTCTGCTGTTACTGTGAAAAAGCTCGGTCAGTGGTGGTATTAACACATGATCTACCGTCCAATATCTACAAACCGCCTCTTGACTATTAAAGGTTTTGCATCTATGTCACAAAAACCATGTGACCTGATGTTTATGCCTCCATATGAGAAGTCAAACTATCCATCTGGATGAACGTGTAGTATTTGTGTGAGACAAATTATGAGTTTCAGTGAGTGGTAATTGGATTACAGTTACTTTGAAATAAATGGATTACATAGCAATATTTTCCTGTTTTCACATTTTGGGCAAAACCAGAACTAAAACCAGGAATTAAACCAGGACTAAACCAGGACTAAAACAGGACTAAAACCAGGACTAAACCAGAACTAAACCAGGACTAAACCAGGACTAAACCAGGACTAAACCAGAACTAAAACCAGGATTAAACCAGAACTAAAACCAGGATTAAACCAGGACTAAACCAGGACTAAAACCAGGGCTAAACCAGGACTAAACCAGAACTAAAACCAGGATTAAACCAGGACTAAAACCAGGGCTAAACCAGGCCTAAACCAGGACTAAAACCAGGACTAAAACCACGACTAAACCAGAACTAAAACCAGGATTAAACCAGGACTAAACCAAGACTAAACCAGGACTAAAACCAGGCCTAAACCAGGACTAAAACCAGGACTAAAACCAGGACTAAACCAGGACTAAAACCAGGGCTAAACCAGGCCTAAACCAGGACTAAACCAGGACTAAACCAGGACTAAAACCAGAACTAAAACCAGGACTAAAACAGGACTAAAACCAGGACTAAACCAGAAGTAAACCAGGACTAAACCAGGACTAAACCAGAACTAAACCAAGACTAAACCAGGACTAAAACCAGGCCTAAACCAGGCCTAAACCAGGACTAAAATAGGACTAAAACCAGGACTAAACCAGAACTAAACCAGGACTAAACCAGGACTAAACCAGGACTAAAACCAGAACTAAAACCAGGACTAAAACAGGACTAAACCAGAACTAAACCAGGACTAAACCAGGACTAAAACCAGCACTAAACCAGGACTAAACCAGGACTAAAACCAGGACTAAAACCAGGACTAAACCAGGACTAAAACAGGACTAAACCAGAACTAAACCAGGACTAAATCAGGACTAAACCAGGACTAAAACCAGCACTAAACCAGGTCTAAACAATATGACACCTAACAGTAGGGTGGACATCATTTAAGGCAGCAGTGATCTCATATAGAAATATTTTTTCTGTCAGTAATATTTTTAATATGCTTAAGGAAAGACTGGGTTTTTCTTGTCTTTTAGCAGATAAAACATCTCATGATAAGATCCTAGTTTGTTTTGCTTTGCTCCTCTACAGCAAACAGCTCCCTGTTCATGGAGACTTGGGCTCAACAGCCAGTTTGAAGAGAACAAACATCGATTTTGGACAGTTTTATGTCATTTGCACTGTTTAAAGTCGCCATGATTTTACTGAAATAAACTGAATAATCCCAGTCTTGACCTCCAGTGTGGCTGCCAAAACATTAAATCATGTGACTGCCACATCACACGCAAATCCTCAGTTCAAAACAAACAGAAAATGCAAGTTCATGTTGCTGCTGTGTTCAATACAAATGTGAACACTGATGTGCCAACTCTGTCATCAGTGTACGGTCATTTCAATTAAAAATTACTCTCACGTAGGAGTAAAAGGATGCAGCTAGAAAAGTAGACTGCAGTATTTGAGGAGATAACTGAGCACTAGCCCGTCCTACCTTTGATCCAAACCTCCGTGGACCTGATGACTCGCCGGGGTCATATCCACAGAGCGCAGACACAGCGGTCGGATAACCCCACGAGAGCACTACCACGTCGGGCACCGTGAGTCCTCCCCCCGGTCCCTGGACGATCACTCTGCACATTTACATTAGCTCAGTGAACCAGGGAACACCGCCAGTTCTGAGCAATATGGACCGATTAGACAGACTGTGCTAAAAGAGCATAACAGGAGAATACAACGGGCTCAGCGGCTTCTGTTCAGTGAGGAAAGTGGACGCTAAAAGGTCTTCAGAGCGCCAAAAACGAAACCGAATCTAATGTTAACACGAATATATCATTTACAAAACAACAAAAGGTATATTATTATGTCTTCAAAAACATATCTGGAGCTATGGAGACAAACGGTTTTCTGTTTGAGAGAAGAAATCAGTCAAAATATGCAGAGTTTGTGTGTTAAACATGTGTGAATGAAACAAAACACAACTCCAGGTTTTGTTTGTGACGAGGAAACAACATTATAACATCAGAAATAGCGTAATATGAGTCCTTTAAAGATTTCCAATCCTAGAAACATCTCTACTTGGAGGTTCAAATCATTTACAAGTTTGTCACTTGTAGACTTAATCAAAGTGGAAAGAGGAACCACATAATTCACTCAAGTAAGAGTACTGTTACTTCAATAGAAATATTACAAGCACAAGAAATATTGTAAGTACACTGCATGAAAAGTACTCTGAAAAGTACAATTTCTTGAAATGTAAACATAACAAAGTACTGCCTACCTCTGTGCTTGAGTCCAGTTTAACTCTGGTGCACAGTTAGTTTGGTCCTGTTCTAGTTCTGATTTAGTTCATAGAACTATAATAAACTATACTAAAGAGGCTTTGCACCGTCACGTGACCCCAACGGTACCTACGCCGCCATGACACCGGGCACACTGTCATTGACTTCAGCAGCATCGGAGAAACATGGGCAGGTTTTGTTGTGTGTTTGGTTGTTCTAGACGCTCTGAAAGAGATAAAACGAATTGTTTCTTCACTGTTCCTCTGGAAATGACTCATCAGGAGCTCAAACAAGGGAATTATCAAAAAAAAGATGTGGATTATGGCTAGAGAACATAAACCGCGAAGAGATTTCCCATGGTACCACCAAGACATCCGAAGTTTCATCAAGGTATTTGCTATTTAAATTGTTTCATAGCTTATTTAAATGAAAGAAGCACATTTACTGAACTAAAATTTCATTAATTTATCCAGGAAAACCCGCAATAGTTTATAATTCAACAAACCCACATTGGGCTCCTCTGATCAACATGGAGCACGAGTCGAAGAGTCTGTGAGCCGAACCTCGAAGGAATCGTCCATGAAAAGATCCTCACAAAAGTTAGAGAGATCCGCTCGGCAAAAAGCGATTAATATTAGAAGACATAGTTGTGGATAAGCAAGACAATAAAGAAAACATGGGTCCTACGACGACTGACATGTTTATATGTGCGTTGGAAGATACAGTTTCTACTGCCGCTCACACTGCAAATGTTTTCTTTTTACATTTTAGTTCAGTAAATGTGCTTCTCTCATTAAATAAACTATGAAACAATTTAAATAGCAAATACCTTGATGAAAGTGACGTGAGTGTGTCTTGATGGTACCATAGGAAATCTCTTTGCGGTTTATGTTCTCTAGCCATAATCCACGTCTTTTTTTTGATAATTCCCTTGTTTGAGCTCCTGATGAGTCATTTCCAGAGGAACAGTGAAGAAATGATTCGTTTTATCCCTTTCAGAGCGTCTAGAACAACCAAACACACAACAAAACCTGCCCATGTTTCTCTGATGCTGCTGAAGTCAATGACATAGTGTGTCCGGTGTCATGGCGGCGTAGGTACTGTTGCCATAAGGGTCACGTGACGGTGCAAAGCCTCTATACTATAAGAAAAGCTGGAAGGTGAACCCATGATGGCGCTGTATTGTTTTCAGTGGCCTCTGCTCATTGGGCCCTAAACAAAATTTTCTCTTCTGCATTTACTTCCTCAATAGGGGTGAGCACCTCCCACCCGTGTAACAGCGTCAAGCGTTTGGACCAATAAGAGCGAGAGCTGCTAGAGGCTCAGACTAGGTAGACTAAGTCTGACAAAGATCACTTTTACCAGTTTGAGGATGTAGAATTTTTTAAAGTTGATGTTGTGAAAATAGAAAAAGAATCCCTACAAAATCCGACCTTTGTGAAAGTTGTGGATGCCCTTTCGGCTGAACACAAGCAGTCTGAATTCCCAAAAAATTTCTTTCTGGGCCTGAGCTCCCGGGAGCTGCAGAACCTGGAGCCTTGAGCCGAGACGGAGGAGGAATGTTTTATCTAGTTTTTATTACAGGTTCATGCTTTAGTTCCATCTTTTGTCCCAGTTTAGTCCCAATGCTAAGGTCACTGCTTTCTAATAGTAGGAAGAGGAAGCACAACTTTTACTCAAGTAAGAGTACATTTACTTCAATACAAATACTACCGTATTTTCTGCACTATAGGGCGCTCTGGATTATAAGGCCGCACCGGACTTTAAACGAAACACAACAGTTGGATGGGTGAGTGGTTTTGTTTGTTTGTGGCGTTCACAGTGACTCTGGGCTTTGTTCAGTTGTGGAGTGTAGGGAGGGTGCTGTCTGGGACCAACGGATTGTCGGCGTGTTCGCAGTGAGTGCGTATACATGCACATCAATAACCCGGTTATTAGCCATATCCCGGTTCTGTCAGTATTCGGGTTACTGCGTTTACATGCGCACTGAGAAACCGGGACACTCATATCCGCGTATACATGATCAAATGGAGTATCCCGGTTTCTTGACATAATCTTACAAATGCGCAGGCGCAAAAATTAACTTAAATCAATTTCATAAACCAGGAAAAATACAAACCGTGAGCTCCTTTAGCATAAGAAGCTAAGGAGCTACGAGATCTCCCACAATCCACTGTGCAGATTCTTCATTAAAATCTTCTGCATAAATAAACTCAACTTTACAACATATAAACCATAAACACTATAGACACATCAGCCCGTTTGATCAGATAATTCAGCTCTGATCACATTTGTTTATGTTTTACAGAAACGAAACTTAAGACCGTTTGGCTAATTAGCATAAACTGTTAGCGGTGATAAAAACAACTCGCTCCTTGTGCCGCTGATGCGATCAGTTTCTTTTGGACTAAATGACACGACTCTGTGGATTATGTGTGTTATTTCTGTGACAGAAGAGGCGCTAATGATGGTAAGTGTGTTCCGTGCATATAGAGTATAGGAGATAGTTCATGTTTTAGCTTTTCAGCGTCACACGAGTGCAGGTCGTACGAGTGCAGGTCGTACGAGTGCAGGTCGTACGAGTGCAGGTCGTACGAGTGCAGGTCGTACGGTCGTAGTGCAGGTCGTACGGTGCAGTCGTACGTGTGCAGGTCGTACGAGTGCAGGTTTAGCGCAGCTCTTAATTTTACAGTCATTTCACTCGTTTGGTCACTTTATTTATGTTGGTCAATTTATTTATGTTGCTACTGTTGTGGTGAAAGGCTGGAAAGTGTCTTTTGGACGCATGCGCACTCAACTTTATGTTGCAGTAACCGGGGTACTGCGTTTACATGCCACAAGTAACCCGGTTACTATCGGAATAAACCAGCTACAGTAACCCGGTTTCTAATAACCGGGATACTGCCATAACCGGGTTACTGAAACCGGGTTACTGCGTATACATGCACCATCAAGAAACCGGGATACTCAAAAAAACCCGATCATAACCGGGTTATTGATGTGCATGTATACACACTCAGTGACTCAGTTGTTCAGTCGTGTCTAGAAGTGGCACATTGCACTCGCTTTTTCCATACCATACCAACTTTATTTATAAAGCACTTTACACTTTACAGTAAACCAAAGTGCTGTACACAAACACAGGACAGACAAACAATCGCAGTAAAAGAAATATATGGTACACATAAAATACAGCTACTAAAAACATAGAAAAACAGTAAAATACTCAACAAGAAATATACATGTCACTTAATAAAAGCCAGTGAAAAAAGGTACATTTTTAGGAGTGATTTAAAAACAGATACAGACTCGGCCTCTAATCTCTAATGGCGACTGGTTCCACAGCCGAGGGGCAGAAACAGAAAACGCACGGTCCCCACGAAGTTTACGTTTAGTTTTTCGGTTTGTTCCTCCGTTCCTCGTCAGTGTGGAGTGATGAGTGTGTCTGTGGGTGTTTTTCGCTGTGCGGTCGCTGTCTGCTCCGTGTGTGTTTGCGTGCGCTGTGGGTGGTGCGGCTTTGTAGTTTACTGAAGTCGCACTGGGACACCCGAGTGGATTCGTGTATGGGGCGCTCTGGATTGCGGGGCGTGCGGTCATTTTTTGATGGGGTTGGAGGCTTTAGAGCGCATCTAATAGCCCGGAAAATACGGTACTTAAATAGGAGTTAGTCAAGTACTCTACAAATTTCTTTAAAAATTTACTAAAATGAATATAACTGGGCACTCATCGCTTTTGCTCAACCCCTCCAGACAAACTCAAACACAGGATTTGCCTTGAGGTGACCAGATTTTTCAAACTAAAACTGGGACATCACTAGTTTGGGTTGTTTGGTAATAATAAAATTGTGAAATGAGTGCGTAACTAAGGAAAATTGTTCTGCACTCAGTCAGTATAGTCACTTTTTTTTGTGTTTTGGTCATTTTTAAGCAGCGTTTCTGTATTTTACCTAAACAAGTGACAATATATGCTTCTCTTTATTGTTACCAGGAATCAGATTGGTCAAAAAGAGGGTCATTTCTTGTACAAAACTCGGACAAATCACTGGTTTTGTATAAATCCGCTGGGACAGGGGACGCTCGGCTCAAAACTGGGACTGTCCCGGGTAAACAGGGACGTCTGGTGGTCACTCTAACTCGTCTAACCCCACGAGGGCCTTGGCACGTCGGGCACCGCTACCCCGCTCCCTCCCTCCTCTGTCTGGTCCCCGGTCCCTGGACGATCACGCCGCATCGTTAGCATTAGCATATTAGCTCAGCGAACCGGGGAACACTGCCAATCCCGGGCCGTAGCGCTAAAACCATCTGCTGCATCTGCCTCGCCCGTCCATAGCTCCGAATCAACAGAGATCAGGCACCAAGAGAACCGAGAAAAAACTATTATATTCAGGGAGTTAATTGCTCATTACCGGTTTAAGCCAAAAGCGTTTCAGAGCCAGAAACGCAATGGACGGACAGATTCGGAGCCAGAGCTATACTCGCGACCAGGGAATAGGGTTACAAAGAAGAGAAAATGCCTGTGTTTTGGACGGGTTTGTGGTTTTGGCTCACTGCAGGTTTTTCGTGTACATCGATGACTGTCAGTGGTGCAGCATAATGAAGTAAAAGTAGCAAAGTACTACAACCCCAATTCCAGTGAAGTTGGGACGCTGTGTAAAACTCAAAAATGATGTGCAAATCCTTTTCAACCTATATTGAACTGAATAAACTACAAAGACAAAGATATTTAATGTTCAAACTGATAAACTTTATTGTTTTTATGCAAATATTCACTCATTTTCAATTTGATGTCTGCAACACATGACATTTCTCCAGATTCTTGTAATCTTTTGATGATATGATGGACGGTAGATGATGAAATCTCTAAATTCCTTGCATTTGTACGTTGAGAAATGTTGTTCTCAAACTGTCGGACTATTTGCTCACGCAGTTGTTCACAAAGTGCCCCTCGCCCAGTCCTCGCTGGTGAATGACTGAGTCCTTCGGGGAAACTCCTTTTACACCCAATCATGACACTCACCTGTTTCCAGTGAACCTGTTCACCTGTGGAAACTTCCAAACAGGTGGATTTTAAGCATTTCTCAACTTTCTCATTCTTTTGTTGCCCCTGTCCCAGCTTTATTGGAACGTGTTGCAGGTATCAAATTGAAAATCAGTGAATATTTGCATAAAAACAATAAAGTTTATCAGTTTGAACATTAAATATCATGTCTTTGTAGTTTATTCAGTTCAGTATAGGCTGAAAAGGATTTGTAAATCATGGTATTCTGTGTTTTTTTTAAGTTTTACAGAACGTCCCAACTTCATTGGAATTGGGGTTGTATTTTTAATGGCATTTTGAAGGGAGTTTAAATTGAGACACAAATCCTGGATGGTCCACCGTGTATGTGGATCAGCTGGGGACTTCTTCCATTCTTGCAATCACCGTCCAAATCAAATGTATTTTCAATAACGTGAGTGTGCATCACATACAGTAACCGAAAACAAGTTTTTGTAAAGCAAACACACCTTGGGGGTTTCTTAACAGCATCTCTTTTCAATCTGAAGACACAAAATAAATAAAATGAACTAGAACAGATATGTCAAACTCAGGTTCGGGGACCAAATTTGGCTCGCGATATAATTAAGTCTGGCCCATGAGATCCTATCAAATATGTATAGACGAATCAAGAATCTCAGACTTCATTGCGCAATTCATACTGGGAAGGATTTTATGAAAAAGTGAGCATCAAACTGCCATGTGGGATGCGTCTATTGACAAAGCCGATCTTTTCAAGTTTTTTGAACCATATCACTTTTGTTTCTGGTTCTGATATTGTCATATTTTAGTTTTGGGATTCGGACATTGTAATTGTGTGGTTGTTGGATATCCTAACAGGCTCGAGAAATTTGTTTGCGAACTCCATAAATGCAAAAGGGAATCAGATGTGTGTGACTGCAAACCTCTGTTCAAACTGTTTCCCTTCCCAACGGAATTGAAAAATAGTGAAAGGCGAAGGCGATGGGCAGGATTGATCCACGGGAAGGACGAAAAAGGAAACATTTGGCTACCTAAGAAATCATCCCGAGTTTGCAGTGAACATTTTGTATGTGGAGCAACAACAAAGCAAAATCCCGATCTCTCACTCCACCTTGGTTATGAATTTAAAAAGTCAACGCCAAAGCGAAAGGCACCAGCTGTTCACCAAGAAACACCTTCCACTGCAAAGAGACCAAGACGTGATGTTGCTGTAAAACCACAAGAACAAGAAAGTGCAGCTCAGTCTGTTTGTCTTCTGCACCTCTCGCTTAACAAACGGGATCCCGCTTTGTGTCGCTCCACATACAAAATGTTCGCTGCAAACTCGGGATGATTTAGGCAGCCAAAGGTTTCCTTTTTCATTCTTCCCGTGAATCAATACTGACTCACTTTTTCGGAAAATCCTTCAGTGTGCATTGCGCAATGACCGGAAGTCCGAGATTCTTGATGCGTGTATTAGAGCTGCCTGCCGGCTCAATAGGGACTAGCGCCTCCCACCCATGTGACGTCTGTAACGAGGACGGTGTGGTTTTAGTTCCACTTTTTGTCTCAGTTAGTCCCAAGGCTGAAGGTCACTGCTTTCTAATAGTAGGAAGAGGAACCACAACTTTTACTCAAGTAAGAGTACTGTTACTTCAATACAAATATGACTTAAGTTGGAGTAAAAGTATGCTGTTGGAAAAGTGCTCAGCTAATTTCTCTAAAAGCACTCCTCACTTTTGCTCAAAACCTCCAGACGAGCTCAAACACAGAACTCTGGCTTGGGGTGACCAGATTTTCAAAATAAAAAACTGGGACATCATTGGTTTGTGGTGGTTGTTAATAATAAAATTGTGAAACGAGTGAGTAACTAAGGAAAATTATTCTGCACTCGCACTAATGTGAGTCAGTATAGTCAATTTTTCTTTCTGTTTTTGTCATTTTTAAGCAGTGTTTCTGTAGTGGTTGTTGTGGATGCCCTGTCAGCCGAAACACGAGCAGCTTGAATTCCCAAAAAATGCTTAGTGCTTCTGTGGGAGAATTCTTTCTGGGCCTGAGCTCCCGGGAGCTGCAGAACCTGGAGCCTTGAGCCGAGACGGAGGAGGAATGTTTTATCTGGTTTTTATTTCAGATCCATGGTTTAGTTCCACCTTTTGTCTCAGTTTAGTCCCAATGTGAAGATCGCTGCTTTCTAATAGTAGGAAGAGGAACCACAACTTTTACATATTTATTTATATTTATGTACCAGAGCTGCCCGCCGGCTACAAATAGGCTATAGAGACATTATTTATTTAAAATGTTGTCACTATTTAATTTTATGCTTGTTCTGGATTCAATGTTTAAGAGAAAACATGCAGATGTTGTTGAAATTTTTCAATAAATATTTAATTTGGCCCACAACTTAGTCCCAGTTTTTAATTTTGGCCCTCTGTGAATTTGATTTTGACACCCCTGATCTAGAACAAACAAGACTATCCTAAACAAATCTTTTATTACGCCAGACTGTCGATGTAAATGTCTGTGTCGATAGAATAATTTCAGAAGTAAGTTAGAAGGATTTATGTCTGAGCAGCAGTGAGTTGCACATCCTGATAGAAAGTTTGGCAGCGGCGGATTGATATATGAGAAAATAGTCCCTCAACATGCGACGATTCATGTGATGCAAGGTTAGTTTTATTTCAAACATTATTCTATCGACACAAACATTTACATGGACAGTCTGGTGTAATAATAGATTTGTTTTGGGTGTTTTGTGGAGTGGGTAAGACTGTTTTTAGTGGCAGGATAACTATGGCCATTGACATGCACTAGTCTAGCACCAGTGACCTCTGCAAATACAAGGACTGGATGGAAGATTTAAAAAAGTGTCTCCACACGTCCCAACACTCTGGCTCACTAGGAAATGGACTGAAAAAAAAGTACAGATTTTCTCAGAATCAACAATCAAAGCACCAAACTATTACTTATTTCAGGTAAAAGAAGTTCTATATTTTGTTCTGAATGTTACAAGAATTTTCAAGGAGATGTCTTCTGCATTCGAGAGACAAACTGGTTGGATTGTGAAGTTTTGACTGATGATTTTCACACTCTGTGGTCCAGTTCTCGACCCTTCTGGATTCGAGCAGGATGTAGAAGGGACTGACAGGGCAGGCAAATATTGTACTGTAAAGTCATATTGATTGACTGAAACAAAGTCTTACCAAAGTTACACATGGTCCCGGTCAAGCAGAAGTAAACAGCAAGGCCAAAAATTCAAGTTAATGCATCTGATATAAAAATGTATTCAACAGATACATATGTACTCTAGTTTATGAAACTGTTTTACCTTTTTTTCTGTACCATTTTTGGTTCTAAAGTTACATATGTTTTAAACAGACCATGTATGAAACATGAAAAAAATTGATTTCCTTTCAAAGCAAAATCATGTAAATAAACTGATGTATTTCATCATATCTTGTGTTATTCCATCTTTGAACTGTTGATGAAGGTACATGATTAAAAAAAAAAAAAGTATTTACAAATTTGCTTGGAAGGACTGACATATTTTATAGAAATAGTTTCCTTTCATTTTGAAGTAATATTAAAGTATTCAGAAGAAAAAAGTGACAAATTATGTAAAATCATGCACCTTCTACTTGTTTGCACAATTTTTCCTCTGTTACTTTTCCCTCCATTAGAAAACTATATGAAGCAAATATTCAAACCAGTTTGTTAAGGATATGTAAGTGAGAACCACTAGTATCACTGTTTGTATTTATTGCCCAAAAAGTGCTGCATATTTCATTCCCTCCGTTACCGACATGAGTTTTTAAATTTTTTGTCAACAACTTGAAAGAATATCACAGGTTTAACTTGACCCTGTTGGAGTGTAACTCTTTCCTACATTCTGATACTTTACTTATTTCAATAGTCCCTCTAGTTTCTGAATAAGAGACATTTGAATGTAAAAAATCTGCCCCTGTTTCCCTCCGATTACCACTTGACCGGACCCATTGGCGTTATTGCATTTCCTGCTTGTTAAATACAAAGACAGGATGGAATATTTAAAAAAGTGTCTCCACACGTCAAATGAGGTCCTAAAATTCTGAACTGTCCCTTTAAGCTTAGCTCAACAAAGCAGACAAACGTTCTCTTAAAAACAGACCAAAAAAAGAACGGGAGATGTAACCGAATTTCACCACGACTGATTGAAGCTGTAAGAGAACATTCATCCTAGTTATGGCTTCAGAAATAAACAAAGTCTGAGCTTTCTGAGTTGTGATCTGTGGCGTTCCCAGACGCCGCCCAGAAGGAAGAAGGTCAAACTCCTCGAAGAACGGGTGGTCAGAGCTCTCCGTTATTTGTTGGACCTTGCAGATCGCCCTTCTGTTGAAAATGTCCTGGAGCTCTAAGCCGACAATTTCACCTGCCACTTTGACCAACCGAGCCAAACGATTTCTACTCGACATAGAGCGAGAGCAGCGAACCAACAGACAATACAAAACGCAAGAACAGATTCAATAAAGCTGATAAAAAAGGGTCATAAGAACATTACTGACGTTCAAAGAATTCATTTTCCTTAAAAAGAACAGCCTTTGCCGAAAAGTGAAACTATTTTGCTGAGAAAAGTTGAGGGGTTTATTTTTAACACGTTTATAATTTGAACAAACAGAAATGAATAAAAATGAATGAAAAACAAATAAAAACAGCTGGGAAAGAAAAGTTGAAAAAATCTGAATTTCAGCATTTACTTACATTTACTTGAGTAGTTTTTTCATATGATACTTTTACTTTTCCTTGAGTATATTTTTGCTCTAGTATCTGTACTTTTTTACTTAAAGGTGCATTGTGTAACTTTTCTGCGGTCCGTCAAACGCATTTTTCCATCGAAATGTTATTACCTTGTCCAGAATGTTTCACAGTAAGACTTCAAACCTTTTTCTGTACATGTAGACCAAACCAGACCAAGTTACAGGTCAGATCTGTGGACAGGCGACCCCATTAACAATCAGAATGTTTGTTTTTCTGGATGTTCTTGTGTAATAAACTCACTGTAACTGAATAAATGTAAGGTAAAACTGTTTAACCCTCCTCCGCAGTACAGTTTTGTACATCCAACTTTTCTTTTTTGTGTAACTTTGGCGTTATTGCACCAAATAGCACCAAAATAGTCCAGTTTGTGTATTTTGTGATGTATTTTTAAAGTCCATCCATTTTCTTCCGGGGTCGGGTCGCGGGGGCAGCAGTCTGAGAAGGGCCTCCCAGACTTCCCTCTCCAGACACTTCCTCCAGCTCTTCCAGCCCAGAGACATAGGCTACGTTCAGACTGCAGGGCTTAACGCTCAATTCCGATTTTTTTGTGAAATCTGATGTTTTTGTGAGGTCGTTCACATTTCCAATTAAATGCGTCTTGTTGTGACTCAGTGTGAACAGTAAATGGCCTGAAAGTGTCCCACATGTGCACTGGAGACACGACGACGTCAACGCAGCGAGCGTCTCTGTGTTACAGAAGTTGTCCAAACATGGACGCGCATTGAGCAACTGGAGATTTTAAAGTTCCTCTCGTACCGAGCCAGAACATGAACAACTTACTTGTTTTAAGGAGGAGATTGAGAAGGAGAAGGACGAGGTTTTTGGCCGTGGAGTTTTGTGGGGCAGTGGCAGCGACGTCTGTTGAAAGGAACGTGTGGATGTGGAGATGAAGCCAAGAGTGGTGAGTGGTGATGTGCTTCGCTTCAATGACACGGAGTTCATTAACAATTTTCGCCTACTTCAGCGCAGAATAGTGACGTTTGTGGCCTGTTGATAACGTGT
The DNA here is from genome assembly GCF_026225935.1 of Boleophthalmus pectinirostris. Classification (NCBI taxonomy): domain Eukaryota; kingdom Metazoa; phylum Chordata; class Actinopteri; order Gobiiformes; family Gobiidae; genus Boleophthalmus; species Boleophthalmus pectinirostris. The sequence continues at coordinate 29,318,059 of NW_026571095.1, read as the reverse complement.
AGGTCGAATGAATGCGCTTTGGCCATTCACACTGAAGTCGCATGTCAAAAGATCGGATGTGTATCAGTTTCAGGAGCACATGTCCAAGTGGCCTGGGTCACATTTGAAAAAAACGGATCTGTGCCGTTCAAACTGTCATTGAAAGATCGGATACAGGTCACATAGAAGCCAAAAAATCTGATTTGGGTCACTTCAGGCTGCAGTCTGAACGCAGCCAAAGTCCCTCCAGCGTGTCCTGGGTCTTCCCTGGGGCCTCCTCCCGGTGGGACATGCCCGGAACACTTCCAGGGAGGCGTCCAGGGCATCCGAACAGATGCCCGAGCACCTCAACTGGCTCCTCTCGACGTGAGGAGGCGGCTCTACTCCGAGCTCCTCCGTGTGACTGACTCCTCACTATCTCTAAGGGAGCGCCAGACACCTGCGGAGGAACTCATTTCAAGCGCTTGTACCGCGACTCGTCTTCGGTCACCCAGAGTCATACATAGGTGAGAGTAGGAAGAAGACTGACCGTAAATCTAGAGTTTGCCTTTGACTCAGCTCCTCTTCACACAACGCTCGATACAGCGACACATCCACTGCTGACGCTCCGAGCTCTGATAATAATAAACCAAACAAATTAAAATTACTTGAAAAATATAGAAAAAAAATCATTTTTATTTAGATTTTTTTTTCATGCACATAAAAACAAAAATGCCATTTAAACGGTAAAAATTTCAAAATATGATATAATATTCTGTATTTATGATTAGGGCAGAAGTAAATGAAAACACTGATATAAAAAAAAGTTGGATAAAAATACATACTGCATAAAAATATTGTGGTATTCTTTTCCAGTGTACATTTTTGTCATGAAGGAGCACAGGTGTGATTATTTTAAAGGGGGGCACGAGGGTTAATGTCATACTGTGTCCTTAGAAAAAACAGCAGGTGACGGACCCTCCACTTGAAAACACAAAGCACCTTAAAGAAACAAAATAGAGTACTACTACTACTACTACTACTACTACTACTACTACTACTATACTCGAGTACTCTTCCACCACTACTGATGGTGGAGCAGAGACAGAGAAGCGAAACATTCTGTGTCATAATAACATTTTGCTCAGCGCTGCCAGTTTGTGTCTGCAGATTTCGCGTGGTCTCATACGGCGATGGGAGTTTTGGCTCTTTTGTGGGATCTGAATCTTTTGGATCTGAGCCATTCGAAAGACTGGCTCTTTATATATTTATTTACATGACAGAAGCCAATGTGAGAACTCAAGTAACAACAAACTCATCGCCGAGAGAAACGACCGAGGCTCAGATTTTATTTTAAAGGATTCATATTACGCTGATTTGTGTTCTAATCTGGTTTCCTCATCAAAAACAGACCTGGAGTTGTGTTTTGTTTCATTCTCACGTTTGAGTAACACTTCATTATTAGTCTGTTCTGCTAAAAATTCACTTGATGACATCCAAGGTGGACACAGCATTTTAGTTTTGGAGATGTAGACAACTATAATAAAGTGTTATCAAACATGTGAGAAAAAACAAAACACACTCCCGGTTTTTTTTTTGAGGAGGAAACATTATAAAAAAGCTCACAAGAGATGTTTTTGCATAAGAGCATGTTCCGCAATATGGCATTAAGCCTGGAGACAAGCAGTTCTCTATAAGATGCATATTTATCAAGGAAAAAAAAGATTTGAAATTAAATACTTGCACATTTAAGATAAGTTTAATGTCATACTGTGGAACATAGTGACGTAATAATTACCACAACTTAAGACAAAATTGACCTTTTAACCAGAAAAGTAAAATAATGTTCCTTTAAAGCAGGGGTCCACAACTCCCTGTGGACCAGTACTGGGCCGTGGGTTGTTTTGTACCAGGCCTCAAAAGCGTAATCCCCCACATACGGTGTGTGGATCTTGCCTCCTCTCGTGTGCCGCATGGGCACACGATGGGCAAGTACGCTGCATGGACCAAGCATGGACTAAACAGGACTAAACCAGGTCTAAACCAGGTCTAAACCAGGCTAACCAGGAATAAAACAGGAATAAAGCAGGTCTACCAGGTCTAGGACTAAAACAGGACTAAACCAGGTCTTTAAACCAGGTCTTAAACCAGGACTAAACAGAACTAAACAGGTTCTAAACGCGGGGCTAAACCATGTCTGACCGGGTCTTAATCGGACTAACTGGACTAAACCAGATCTGAACCAGGACTAAACCAGGTGTTAGCAGGTCTAATCAGAACTAAACCTGGACTAAAACAGCACTAACCAGGTCTAAACCCAAACTACACCAGGTCTAAACCAGGTCTTAAACCAGGACTAAACCAGGACTAAAACAGGTCTAAACCAGATCTTAAAACAGGACTAAACCAGGATTAAACCAAGTCTTAAACCCGGACTAAAACAGGACTAAACCAGGTCTTAAACCAGGACTAAACCAGGACTTAAACAGGTCTAAACCAGATCTTAAAACAGGACTAAACCAGGATTAAACCAAGTCTTAAACCCGGACTAAAACAGGGCTAAACCAGATCTTAAAACAGGACTAAACCAGGTCTAAACCAGGTCTTAAACCCGAACTAAACCAGGACTAAACCAGGACCAAACCAGGACTAAACCAGGACTAAACCAGAATTAAACCAGGTCTAAACCAGGACTAATGTCAATTCATCACACAGTTCTTCTATCAGACAACACTTTGTGATGTCATGAGGTGATACAGGAAGGTGCAGGCTGAAAATCATTTGGATCATTTCAGCCTTTAATTGCTTATAAAAAGGTAAAAACGGAGCATTGGAGATGTGGTCAAATGGACAAAACACAACTCCAGGTCTGTTTTTTTGTGAAATATCGACTTTATAACACGACGTAAAGCTCCAAAGCCTAAATTTTGCGTAATACGGCCCCTTCAAACATGACTCAGAGTTGACGAAAGACCATTTGCATAATATAGCGTTTAACTGTCATTTAAAGTTCACTTCTTTTTAATCTCTTTCCAAATGAATTACACAAATCATCTTAATCCTATTCCCCGCCGTGCCGCTGCCTTCCGCTCCTTTGACAGAAGACAACACCCGAAGTCTTACTCAAGTTAATGGCACCATAATAAAAGTGTAATCTCCCCATTTCAGCAAATACACCCTCGTAATTTAAACCAAGTGCGCTTCCAGAGGAGATATACAGTGTCAAACGGATGTGCCATGACTTGTATTTTCGTAAGACAACTTCTGGCGAACGCTGCCAGTGTATTTTTGGTTTGTTTTGGCCGAGCGCGTGGGCAGAGCGGCCGTGACACCAGCCAGCGCCGGTCGGCCGTCACTGTAATGACCTACTGTTGTGTTTTTTTTTTGTTTTTTTTTTAAATAAAGTTTTGAAACGTGTGTGAGAGTAGTTGACCCCGTGCTCCACTCAAACATGCTGTGCTTTATCTGGCAGTTTGGGCAATAAACAGTGTTGGGGAGTAACAGATTACATGTACCAGAGTTATGTAATCAGAGTACTAATGATGACTGTATTCAGTTACAGTTACTGTTTCAGTGAGTGTAATTGGATTACAGTTACTTTGTTAAAATAATTATTACAAGGTTATTTTCCTGTTTTCATTTTGGGCTAAACCAGGACTAAACCAGAACTAAAAACCAGGACTAAACCAGAAACAAAACCAGGACTAAAACCAGACAAAAAGACTAAACCAGGACTAAACCAGGACTAAACCAGACTAAAGCACTAAACTACAAAAACCAGGACTAAACCCAGGCTAAACCAGAAAAAATAAACCAGAACTAAACCAGGACTAAACCCAAACTAACCAAACTAAAATCAAACCAAACCAGACTAAAACTAAACCAGACTAAAACCAGGACTAAACCAGGTCTAAAACCAGGAAAACAAGTCTAACTTGACTAACCAGGCTAAACCAGGACTAACAGGACTAAAACCCGAAACCAGGACAAACCAAGGACTAAACAGATAAACCAAGACTAAAACTAGGACAGGACTAAACCACTAAACCAGGTCTAAACCAGGACTAAAACCAGGACTAAACCAGACTAACCAAACTAAACCACTAACACCCAGGACTAAACCAGGACTAAACCAGGAAACTAAAACCAGGTCTAAAACTAGGTTAACCAGGACTAAACTAGACTAAACCAGGTCTAAAACTAGGACTAACCAGGACTAAAACTAGGACTAAACCAGGTCTAAACCAGTCTAAACAGACTAAACAGGTTAAATAGGACTAAACCAGGACTAAACAGGACTAAAACCAGGACTAAACCAGAACTAAACCCGGACTAAAACCAGGACTAAACAACTAAAACCAGGACTTAAAACCAGGACTAAACCAGGTCTAAAACCAGGTCTAAAACCAGGACTAAACCAGGTCTAAACCAGGACTAAACTAGGACTAACTAGGACTAATCAAGGAAGAATTTACAGGATGTGGTTGGTACATTCATGTAGTTTTCAAAAACATGACATATCAGTAATCCAAGTATTCAGATTACGTTACCACTTTAAGTAATTAATGGATTGTTTACAACTACATTTTGGTGTGTAATCTGTATCTGTAGGGGAATACATTTTAAAAGTCACCTTCCCAACACTGGCAATAGGGTTGTCAAAAGTATCGAAAATCAGATACTAATCGTTGCTAAAACAAGTATCGAAACTAGATATTTACGTATTTGAACAAAAAGCCTTTCCTGAATCGCTTTAGAATGATCTTGAGCTGTATCAGAACAAACACAAGAGCACATAGACGAGTATACGATCCACCAGGGAAATTATCTGGACACAGTAGCTCACAGCATATTATAATAACAAAGAGACATGGTAATAAATTATAAATAAGTAGCAGAAATAACAAGACACTGATGTCAAATAAGACATAATTATATACTGTATTTTTCAGACTATAAATCAGGCTTTTTGACTTATACTCTAGTGCGACTTACTGTATATATTTAAATTTTCATACTGAAACACGCTCTAGTCTTGTGTGTCAGTATCTGCTGCTCCTGTTCCTCCTGAACCACTGTCACTTCACTCTACTGCGCATGTCTCCTGCAGAAAGAGCCTCTGTCTGTCTGATCATCAGTCGATCGCACCATTACTTCTGTACCATGAACATTTCACATTTAAACAAACTTATAAAGATGACTGAGGAAGACTGAACACAAATGCCCCAAAAAGAAAGTCATATTTTGCAGATCAAGATGCAAGTTGTGACTCTGCATTGAAAACGGTAAACAAGCGCAGAAAGAAAGTTTGGA